>NW_026596345.1:1290375-1298876 GCF_907164565.1 Psammomys obesus | reverse complement strand
AAAGAAAGAAAGAAAGAAAGAAAGAAAGAAAGAAAGAAAGAAAGAAACGTAACTGAAGGAGAGAAACCTGTGAGCTGGAGCAGTCCTTGGAATTTAGGAAAAGGTTAGGTGTCAGAAGGGCCAGGATGCTAGGAAGGGAGCTCTGAAATGTGTGCCAAATATGCTCCTCCCAAGGAGCCTGGAATATATACTCCCAGGGATGTCAATTGAGAGCCTTGTGTCCCTTCCACCCAAGGCAAGGGAAATTACTCCTGTTTCACAAGTTCCTGAGGAATGCTGGCTTTAGTCTAATAGAAATTCCAGAAATATTTCTACTGTCCAATTTGAGCTAGTTTACGGATACATGGACTACCTGAGACTTCACAGTAACTTTTCTGTTGCTCTGATAAAATGCCAGGACCAAAAGCAAAGTAAAGAAGAGAGGGCTTATTGTGACTCACAATTTCAGAGGGCTGGAGTCCATCATGGTGGGCAAGGAATGGCTTAGCAGCAAGAACAAGGAGCCGGCTTATCACATTTTCAGCCACACACAGGAGATAGAGAGGACAGGAAGTAGGGTGGGGTTATAAGACCTTTACACAGCGGTTTCTTTCTTCCCACAAGGATACTCCTTCTAAAGGTTTCACAAGCTCCCTAAACACCACCAACCAGGTAGCAAGTATTCAAATATATGAGCCTATGGGGACATGTCTCCTTCAAAACATAACAGCAGTTGTATAGTATCTAAAGAAAATGAATTCAGCATGTTAACAAAATACCTATACTTTCATGCCCATTGCACCATTAATCACAAGGTCCAAGCTATGACAACAATCCAAATGTCCATCAATGGGTAAACACCTAAATGGAGTGTGGAAGACGTCCTCAAGGACACACTCTTCAGCCTTTCAGGGGCAGAAGGCTGTTGTTTGTAGCAACATAGACGAACCAGAAGGACATAACACTAAGTAAGCCAAGCATGAGGCAAATTATACACAATTCCATGTATGGAATTTAACAAAGTTAAACTCACATGAGTAAGAAGCAGGATGGTGGTTACCGAGAGCTGAGGCAAGAGGGAGGGACCACAGAATCCTGAGCAAGCACATGCTCCCCATGTGTTTGTAAGATAAAGTTGCAGGTCTACAACGATACAGCCGATAACATGAACACGGTGCTGCAAGAACAGATTTTCAAAGAAAGATATTAGCTAATAAGAGACTATCATTTATTTCAAAATAACTAGAACAAGTTTTAAACATCTCAGGATAAAAAGTAATAAGTGAGATGACTGTTATATTAGCGTGTTTTAATCGGCCATCTGTATGCCACATATCGAAATATCACAATATACTATGTTGATATATTTAATTTTGACTCATCAGTCACAAACAATATTAATAATACCCTTCTAGTAACAAAAATGAAACAGCTTACATGTTTAAGTTTGTTAGTTTTTAATGACATCAAAGGAAAAACTTCATGTTTCTGGGGAGAAAAGAAAATACTCAGTGAAGATTTTAGATAGCCTACAGCTTTCCAGTAACATGGAGTCTCAGGAAAGTCATAATTTGCACCCTCCCAGTGGTCCTCAACCTTCTTAATGCTACAACCCTTTAATACAATCTCTCGTGTTGTGGTAAGCTCTATCCCTATCCATAAGATTATTTTCATTGCTACTTCATAACTGTAACTTTGCAAGTATCTCATAAACTGACTATCTTATACACAATCCCCAAAGAGGTCGCCACCCACAGGTTGAGAACCTCTATTGTAGGCTCCTTCCGCTCTTCCCCATGATGAGCAGAGGGGGATGGAAGTGAGCATATGTTAAGCAGAAGCTACTGGAAAGGCTGTATCAGCTGACAGATCAAAGTTTTGATATGTTATTCTCGTTTTGTATTTCTCTTCAGCGTTATTTCTTTGAAACCCTTCTTTTCTTTTGGATGAATAAATTACTTCCGTGTTATATTTACAAATTCAGTTAGCTTTTAAGCTATACAGTCACTCATTTTTCTTTTACTGATTATGAGGAGCAAGACTTTTCAACCTAAGGAATGTGGAGATTTTGAGCCAGGTGACTATTGTGAGGGCCGCTGTATGCTCTATAGGATGTTGCGATTCCTTCAACCTCTACCCAGTAAATGTCCTCCTGTGGTCTCTCTGCTCCCACCTCCCACCACTAAGTGTGACATTTACAGTCTCCAGACATTTTAAAACATTGCTTGGAGAGCAAACGTGCCCTTGGTTGAGAGTTACTGATCTAAAGATTGTGACATGCATTAATTCCTTCTTATGTCACTTTTCATCTGATATAAGGACCCTTTACATTACTAACCCAATTTTATCTCCTCCTTCCTCACGTTCTAGTGTCTCAGGGACATCCATTTAGTGTTGCATTGTATTTGATGCTCTACATTTATGCTATATGCCATATATAATATATTGAATTTCATAAACAGTAGCGTTAGTTTAAACAATAATCACTGAGGTGACTCCAATTCAGGTTCTTCTACCTTTATTAATATCATTCCTATGGGATCAATTTTATTCTGCCTGAAGGATTACCCTAAACCTCTGTGAACTTGTTCATGTTGAATTCATCAGGTTTTGCATACCCACTGATGTTATTTTAATCTCTATATTGAAGGAAATCTCCAAAGTTATTTTCTTTCAGCTTTTTAATGATCTTGTCCCACTGTGTTTTGAGTTCCAGTTTCTGTTGAAAAACAGCTACAGACTAGGTTGTAATTCATTTGGATGACATGCCTCCTTTATTCTCTGACTTTTTCCCCCTATATCTGTGGTTTCCCACAGTTTACTTGTATGAGTACGGGCCTGGGCTTGGTTGAGTCAGTCTCACTCAGGACTGTTGCTGGATTCTGCAAACCTGTTTGTTTGTTCATTATTTTTTGTTGTTTGATTTATTCTTATCATCAGTTTTGGGAAATTGTTTTGACAATACCTTCAAATATTGTATCTACCCATGCTTATTCATCAGTTTTTGACATCAATTACACACTTCCTGAGGAGCGATTTTTTTCTGATTTTTATTTCCTTTTTTCCCCTTCTTGTTTCCTTTCGGTTTGGATACTTTCTGCTGATCAGCCCCTCGGTATCTTCTTCCTTCCTCAGTGTCTGCTATGTGACTAAACTTGTCTGCTGAACTGCTACCACAGCCTATGTTTGCCAGTCCTAGGATTTCCATTTGGATTTGCCTGTGCATTCTAATCCTGCGAGGAAATTCTCCATATTTAATTTTTAAGTTACCTTAAAGTTGATATTTGATATATTATATACCTACAGCATTTTGGTTGCTATTTTGGGCATTTCAATCTGTTTGCACATATGTCTTTCTATTTCTTGTCACACTTGCTAGTTTTTGCACTAATATTGAACTGTATAGAAGAGAAAATAGTGGTTTTCTACATGCTGTTGTTTTCTTCTAGGCGAGACTCTGTTCTTGTTGAGCAGCTGAGTGGAAAAGGTCCAGGTTAATGTAGGGATTGGTACTCACTAGCTGGCTGTATCTTCTGAGAGTTCCAAATAGAAGCCAAGAACATTTTTTTCTTTTTCTATTTTTATTATTTTTATTAAGTACAGTTTATTCACTTTGTATCCCCTTTGTAACTCCCTCCTTCCTCCCCTCCCAATCCCATCCTCCCTTCCCCTTTTCCACCCATGTCCTTCCCCAAGTCCACTGATAGGTGAGGTCCTCCTCTCCTTCCTTCTGATCTTAGTCTATCAGGTCTCATCAGGAGTGGTTGCATTATCTTCCTCTGTGGCCTGGTAAGGCTGCTCCCCCCTTCAGGGGGAGGGATCAAAGAGGAGACCCAATCAGTTCATGTCAGAAACAGTCCCTGTTCCCATTACTATGGAACCCACTTGGACGCTAAACTGCCATGGGTTACATCTGTGCAGGGGTTCTAGCTTATCTCCGTGAATGGTCCTTGTTGGAGTATCAGTCTTAGAAAAGACCCCTGTGCCCAAATTTTTTGGTTCTGTTGCTCTCCTTGTGGAGCTCCTATCCTTTCTAAGTCTTACTATTTCCCCTTCTTTCTTAAGATTCCCTGCACTCTGCCCAAAGTTTGACTATAAGTCTCAGCCTTTGCTCTTATACCCTGCAGGGTAGAGCCTTTCAGAGGCTCTTTGTGGTAGACTCCTGTCCTTTTCCCTGTTTTCTCCCTATTTTTTGTCCATCCTCTTTGCCTTTCTGAATGGGGATTGAGCATCTTAGCCAGAGTCCTCCTTTTTGATTAGTTTCTTTAGGTGTATAGATTTTAGTATGATTATCCTATAAAGGGCCCCTCCAAGTATTCATGTCTTCAACATATTTTATTCCTCCTTGGTGAATCTCACATGGAAATTCCTGCTGAATATTTGCCCTTTAGGAAGTCAGTTTTTTTCTTTTGCTGTCTGTACATTAGGGACAGCCAATGTCTTGAGGGATGCTTTTTCTCAGAAAGGCTTTCCCTCATCTAGAGCCAAGGAAATTCAGCATTCTTGACATCTTTCCAACATCTCCAGGTAAGCTGTTTTCTTCTGCTCAGTCTTTGTAATTATTTTCAGTGGAATGAAAATAATTCATCAGGTACCAATCACTCCATCACAGTGAGAAGGGAAAGTTATTTTGCACTTATTTTGTAATTAGATCAATATAGTAGGCTTAGAATTGTATAAAAAAATTTAACAAAAGTAAGGATATTTTGTGTCATTTGTATGCATGTCTTTGTCTGCCTTTGCATTTCTGAGTCATGTTGTATATAGCACAATGTGCAGACCTTAAATTTAGTTTGATAAGTTTTGACAGGTGTGTATACTCATGTAAATATTTCATTATAATTTTAGGTGTTTTCTTTGTGTTAATTAACTTAATTAACACTAAAACAGCTTTGGCATCATAGTCAAATTCATAAATCAAAAGACTTTACACTGTTTACTTAAGCAACTGTGAATTGCCATTTTAATACACATTTCCATACCTGGCTTTGGGAAGGAGAATAAATGTTTTCTAGATTTAAGCCCATTTCTGACTTTATTTTTAAATTAAGTTTCTCAAGTCTTTGCTTTCAGGAATAAGCAACTCTAAATCTAGAAATTTTGTTTATTTTTTAAACTTCTTTTTACCATATATTAAATCATTCTTTTGTTCAAAGATTAAAAAAAAAAAACCCTAGTCAGAGTGTCCTCAAATATCCTCATCAGTAAGTCTCTTCTAAATCTAACCAATATTTACAGCTCAATATATTCTTGATACTTTATGCATATAGCTTTTTAAAAATAAAAAATACTGTTTATAAATGTGTATAAACTGTTTTCTCTTTAAAATTTCCAGTAATAATTTCTTTCATGTCAATAGTTATATTTTTCTTTAATTGAGAATTTAAATGCAAAACCCTTTTTCTTTAATAGTACCCTGGTTTTAAAAATGTATATTATTTCCAATAATTAGGTTTTTCATTCCCAACTGAAAAAAAATCAGATTCTACTGCTTATAAGACATGTGTTTATGGGATTGCTTAGTAAAGATTATATAATTAATTATCTTGAAATCATGAAGGTTGAACTTTGTCAGAAATTCTAAATATGGATTCATATGATCATGTTTTTTCTTTTCAACCTGTACAAATGATCACTCATATTGGCTGAGTTTTTTCCATATTGAAATAGGCTTGTTTCCACACAACAAGCTAAATTTGGCTATGCTATATGATTCACTTACCATACTGTTGAAGATAATTTCATAAGAATTTAATGAATCATATATCTGTAATATTGAGTGATATTAGTCTGTGTCTTTTCTTTTTTGTGGACTTGTTTTGTCTGTTTTGAGTATAATTGTCACAAACACTTTTAAAGACTTTTTGTTTTATATGCTAAGGTTTCTTATGAGAAATTCTTTGCCAGTTTGTACTTCATAGATTTTATTTTCTCCCTCATTTCATCAACAGTCAAAAAAGATTCCATCATTGTTGTCTTTACTTTTGAAATTGAACTTTTTTCTTTGGCTTATATGTATACAGATGTATATATTTAAAGATTTGAATGCCTGCTGTGTCTTTCGTGCATTTTGGATGTCCATGGTTTGATTTGTCAAAACTCTTTCTAATTTCAGATTAGAAGGTCACACTCCTGCAGACACCATCTCCTGGTTGTTATTTGTTTTTCTTGGGACAAATGTCACAGCTCCAGACCTCAAGGTATAACAGCTTAAGGGCTCCTAGGAGCTGAGGCTGAAGAGTCACCTCTCAGGCGGGGTCACTTAAGAGCTGGCTGCTCTCACAAAGTACTGGGAAAGTTTCAGTGATCAGAAAGTGGAGTCTCCGGGTTCTCCTGAGAGAAAAGTGTGGCACCCATGGACCATGTCCAGAAGCCTGGCCCAGGCACTGTGTTGACTCCCGGTGGCTTGGAATGAGAGTGGAATCTTGAGGCTAAAGTGGCTCTGCACAGTCCCTGATGCTAAGTAAGCTGTACAGTAAAGACTGAAACAAATTTTTTAAAAATCAAAATGACTCAGATCCCATTAGGTGCCATTCTCTCAAGGCCTTTTGGACATCTGTGCCCGGTTGAACTGGTAATTTTAATTACTTCGGTTGTTCTGCTTTCTAGGAACCCATGGAACCCCAAAAGCATAAATGTCACAACTGAGTCATCCTCCGTATCTGGTGGGACTTTTCTATGGCTCTTGTTTTCTTTCCTTCTCTTTTTAAGGATTTGAGTGACCTTTCTGACTTGGGGGTTTGTAGTTGGTTGTGTTCCTAGTGATCCCACCAAGTTTGGCACTCAATTGTAGTTGTCAACAATGGATGAGGCAGCTCATGGAGGGATTGTTTTAGGCCTTGAGTGAGAGGTACAGCTGCTATGGAGGGGCCACTTTGATTGACATGGGAGTTAGACCCCAAGGCCACATAGGCAGGACCTACTAGTTGTGAAGAAAACAAAGGCCGGGGTATCATGGGTAGGAGTAGCTGGAGTTATGCCAGGGAAGAACCTGAACGGAAAACCTTCCAGAAAATGCAGAAAGAAAACCGTTTCTTAAACCTATTGTTCCCAATCCTCAGAGCTATTAAAAAGTCCACATTTGACTAATTTCACAAACCATTAATCACCCACTATGGACTCAATTGGACTTGTGGTCACATTAGAGCCCCACAAGCAATTAAAATTCCTCCCTCTCATGGAGCAAGGCGTGGAAACATGGCTGTAAATCTCAAGTAGCTGGGCCATGTAGGCCAAGCTGCTACATCCGGCCTCCACCAGTGATGCCTAAGAGGCATGCGTGTGTTGCATCTATAGCTTCCCTTCCTATTCCATAACACAGCTGAAGATCCTATGTGTCCTATCAAACTGTCCTGGGTCTTGTAGAGACAGGCTGCTTAATAAACTATACACAGAGAGACAGAGTTGAGCAAGAGAGCATCACTATGAAAGGAATTGATTTGCCCCCCCCCAAAAAAATATATATATATATATACGATTTCTATTAAAAGTGTAAAATAGTATAGGTAAAACTGTTACATAAAAGATTTTGAAATAATAATAAATAATCCTTAAAAATTCTTGAATGCTAAAACAAGTCTGACTTATGCTAAAATGAGTATTCCCGATATATATTAAAATGCATATTTGCTAAATGGTGTACAGTAACAAAATCAGCTTGCCTTCCTCCTCCCATTGAGACAAATTCTCATTTTGTAGGCTGAACTCAGTATGAAGCTGAATTGGGGCTATTAATGTTATGATGAAACTGCATGACCAAAGCAATGTGGGGGAAAAATGGTTTATTTGGCTCACCCTTCAACATCATGGTTCCTCATCAAAGGAAGTCAGGGTAAGAACTCAAGCAGGGCAGGAACTAATACAGAGGCCGTGGAGGGGTGCTGCTTACTGGATTGTTCTCCAGGGCCTGCTCATTCTGCTTTCTTATAAAACCCAGGACAACCAGTCCAGGGGCGTTCCCATGAATCACTAATTGAGAAAATGCCCTACTGGCATGCCCACATTCAAATCTCATGGAGGCATTTTGTCAAGCGAGGCTCCTTCTTCTCTGACTACTCTAGCTTGTGTCAAGTTGACATAAAATTAGCAAGTAGGGTAGTTTAGGCCACTTGTAGAGTGGGCCTCAAGCCCAATTGGAACATGGCTGGCTACTCACACGACATGTAAACCACTGTTAACAGCACTGGAAATCCCTTGCCAGACCTGTCATTGTTGTAGGTCCCAGATTCCACAGGTAAGATCGGTTGATTCCTTTCTTTTTCCAGCATCAGGTAACACTTTCCTGCATTGCAGAAGCCAGCTGATAGTGATGTAGCTTCCATGTGAGCACCAGCTTGATTTCATTGTGTTCTATGTTTCAAGGGTTTACTGCATTCAGCTATAGAGTCTTACTGTCAAGTTCTAAAAAGTAACTGACAACAGACTGTACTGTTTTTGGACCTATGGCACTATTAACCAACAGTTTCAAAGGAGGCAATCAATTTTTGGTACTAAAGTTTATATTTGTTAGTCATGTTGTCTAT
>NW_026596345.1:1266398-1289975 GCF_907164565.1 Psammomys obesus | reverse complement strand
ATAGACAACATGACTAACAAATATAAACTTTAGTACCAAAAATTGATATATATATATATATAAATTTATATATATAAATTTATATTTCATTTTATTAATAGCTGAATAACATTCCACTATGCAAATGTACGATATTTTCATTATTCATTTATCAGTTGATGGATATTTAGGTTGTTTCTGCTTCATATCAATTGTGACTAGAGTAGCAATGAACATAGATGAGCAGGTATCTCATTTGTAGTAGGGAGGCGGGTCCTTTGGTGTATACTAAAGAGCGGTATAGATGGATCTTGTAGTAGATTTATTTCTAGCTTTTGTGAGAAAATTTCACATTGATTTCCACAGTTTTTGTACCAGTCTGCACTCCCATGACCAGTAATAAATGTTCCTGTTTCCCCATATCCATGATAAAATTTGTCATTAGTATTTTAGATCTTAGATATTCCAGTTGGAGTAAGATGGTATCTCAAATTGGTTTTAATTAACGTTTTTCTGAGAGGTAAGGATGTTGAACATTTTAAAAAATGTTTCTCAGAAATTTGTATTTTATATTTGAAAACTATTTCATTCCATGCCCTACTTTAAAGTTAGTTATTTGTTTCCGTGATGTTGAATTTTTTGATTTGTATATCCTAGACACTAACACTCTGTCAGGTGTATAGATGGTAAAGACATTCTTCCCACTCTGTAGGCTGTTTCTTCACTTTGCTATGTCAATTTAGTTTCATACATTGACCTTTATTAATTGTTAGTCTCAATTACTGTGTTATTATGATCCTATTCAGAAAGTACCTTCCTGTGTCAATGGTTCAAATATATTCCTTGCTTTCTCGTCTATATGATTCAGGGTATCAGATCTTATTGCTACACTAACCCCAGAAAGTCTGTGTAGCATAAACATGTGTTATGCAAGCATAAAATTATACAAACAGACAAGAAGACACGTTTCCTATGGGAATCAGCTTCCTGGAAGTCCCTAGCAAGAATCCTAACATGGCCATCTAAGCCAAAGGACGTATTTTAAGTCCCAAGCTTTTACTTGGTCGCAGGATTAAATTGATTAGCCTTTTTGCTGTTTCTCTATGATTCTTAAAACAGTACAATTAACTATTCAAGGAAACATTCCTAATAGATCACTAAGAGCTTTAGCAAATAAGAGTAGAAGGAAAATAAAATTTTAGGAGAGGTAATAAATCAGATTCAGCATCAGGAATTGCTTGTGGAAAAACCAAACATTGTAGGTAGTAAAAGGACAAGAGTTTTAGGGCTTTCTAAAGAAAATGTTTAATCAGTATCTGTTAGGATAAATGCTCTGGATATTCCCACTGCAGTAAAGCTACTACAAAACCATTACCTAACACAGGTATTTATGATGAGGCAGAAAGAAGATAGGCAAACATAGAAGGTCAGAGAGTTTTGTATTATACTATAAGTTTTAAGGACAGGCTAGCTCAAGCATCTTATCTAAGGAAAGGTTGTAAATCTTCAGCCGACCTAGTTCGGAGGATTATTAACAACCCCTAATTAACTAACAATAAACTACGTAAACAGACCACAAGTTTAACAAGCCCCTGGCCCTCTACTTGCTAAATTGGCAAACAAGTCAGCAGTTCTATGTTTGCTCTGCTTAAGTGGCTGTTAGGCCAAGATTTTTTGTAGACACTGATTCTACCAGGTCACTCTTTCAGTTAAAATATAAACTTTGTAAATGTTCCGGGGGATATGTCAACTTTAAGGTGCTTCTTTGTAAGATTACTATAAAAGTGTTGGCTTCACTTCAGTAAAGCGCAGAAGATCCAAACCAATACCACCTGGTGTGGGTCTGACTGTCATTTCGCCTATCTGTGCCTTCCTGATATCTGAATTACCTGATTTTCCCGAGGACGCGAAGCACCTGAGGGGGCCGATCTGCGGCATCTTATGTTGTTGATGCATTTGGAGTTGAGCTTTTTGCAAGGTGATAAACATGAATCTGTTTGCATTCTTTTACATGGACCCTTCCATTGAAAAGCACAGATTGTTGAAGATATTGTCTTTTTTTTATTTTTTAATTATTATTATTTTACACTTTATTCACTTTGTATCCCCCCAGAAGCCTCTCCCTCCTCCCTTCCCGATCCCACCCTCTCTCCCCCATCTTCACGCATGCCCCTCCCCAAGTCCACTGATAGGGGAGGTCCTCCTCTCCTTCCTTCTGATCTTAGTCTATCAGATCACATCAGGAGTGGCTGCATTGTCATCTTCTGTAGCCTGGTAAGACTGCTTCCCCCTCAGGGGGAGGTGATCAAAGAGCAGGCCTATCAGATTGTGTCGGAGGCAGTCCCTCTTCCCATTACTTTGTAACCCACTTAGACACTAAACTGCCATGGATTACATCTGCACAGGGGTTCTAGGTTATCTCCATTCCTGGCACTTGGTTGGAGTATGGGTCTCTGGGAAGACTCCTGTGTTCAAATCTTCTGGTTCTGTTGCTCTCCTTGTGTGATTCGTGTCCTCTCCATAATCTACTATTTCCCACTTCCTACATAAGATTCCATGCACTCTGCCCAACAGTTGGCCATAAAGTCTCAGCGTCTGCTTTGATAGTCTGCAGGGTAGAGCCTTTCAGAGGCCCTCTGTGGCAGGTTCCTAGGTTGTTTCCTGTTTTCTTCATCTTTTGATGTCCATCCTCTTTGCCTTTCGGGATGGGGATTGAACGTTTTAGTCAGGGTCGTCTCTCTTGATTAGTTTCTTTAGATGCACAGATTTTAGTAGGTTTACCCTATGTTATATGTTTATATGAGTGAGTATATACTGTGTGTGCCTACAGATTGGGAAAGAATCTTCATCAACCCTTTATCTGACAGAGGGCTAATATCCAGTATATATAAAGAACTAAAGAAGCTGAAAAGCAGCAAAACAAGTAATCCAATTGAAAAATGGGGTACAGAGCTAAACAGAGAACTCTCTGTAGAGGAATATTATCAAATGGCAAAAAAACACTTAAAGAAATTCTCAATGTCATTAGCCATCAGGGAAATGCAAATCAAAACAACCCTGAGATTTCACCTTACACCCATCAGAATGGCCAAGATGAAAAACTCCAGTGGTAACACATGCTGGAGAGGCTGTGGAGAAAGGGGAACCCTCCTCCACGGCTGGTGGGAATGCAAACTCATACAACCACTCTGGAAATCAATCTGGCGCTTTCTCAGACAACTAGGAATAGTGCTTCCTCAAGATCCAGCCATACCACTTCTAGGCATATATCCAAAAGAGGCTCAAGTACACAACAAGGACATTTGCTCAACCATGTTTTTAGCAGTTTTGTTTGTAATAGCCAGAAGCTGGAAACAGCCCAGATGCCCCTCAACTGAAGAACTGATGTAGAAATTGTGGTACATCTACACAATGGAGTATTACTCTACGATGAAAAATAAGGAAATCATGAAATTTGCAGGTAAATGGTGGGACCTTGAAAGGATCATCTTGAGTGAGCTGTCCCAGAAGTAGAGCAAGGGATTTTAAAGGCACACACACACAAACACACATACACACACACACCAGGCAGCTGCAAGGGGATGTTTTGTGCAAACAAGAAGCTTAACAGAAGCTAAGATAAGCAGTTAGCTGGAGTTAGAGGTTGTAGATGCAGGCAGTTTAACCAAAGCCAAGATAAATTAGTTAGGGCATCTTGTACTCAGGTTCCTGGAGTAGGGCTGGGTAATTTTTCTTGGAGTACCATCAAAGAGATCAAATTCTAGTCAAACCTAAAATGGCTTCAGCAAGAATACAAGATGGAGGAATTTTTGCATTGTCTTGCCCTGTCACAATTTCTATGTGACCTATATGACCTGACTTTTTCTTAAATTCTTGCTAGAGTAAGCTCAGAGTCACTGAGAAAATTTACTGCTTCTTCTGATGCAATCTTCAGCTGTGATTCTTTCTTTCTTAGATGACTTTGTGGCTTATATGTGTTCATCCTAAAGGTTCAACAGGAGGACCATGGTTAATAAATAGAGTGATATACTCAGGTTTCTGAGAAGAATGATTTTGCCAAAATTAAAATAGGCTATATATGAGATGAGAGTTCTTAATTTATTTCACTATCTTAACATTTTATATATCTAAATGTACATATGTATCTCACAGAATGATGTATGTATTAAATATGTACAGTACATGCATCGAAAAGATAAGAATACCTTAAAGAAGAAAAATAAAAGACCTTACATTTGTGACTTTAAATCCTCTGCAATGCTAAAAATCATCTCAGAACCAGAGTGCCATTACTCTGAAAAGTGCTCATCAGGAAAAACAGGGCTGGCTTCTTTGCAGCCTTAGCAGAAGGTTAGAGTTCTAATTTTCACAATTGCCAGCTCAGCATTTTTATTGTCTAGCCTACTATATTTTCTTTCCCTCTACACTTGAGTCTCTGCTTGCCCCACTCTCTACAAATTCATTCTTCCCTTCAATGAGGCCAGCCATACCATGGAAATCCATGTGGAACTTTGCTCTTTCTCTACATTAGTAGTTACTAAATAAAATGATTCTGCATTTTAACTAATATCCAGCTGCGTTAGACAATTTTATCTTAGTCAATAGGCATACACATTTGTAGTATGTGTGATATACACATGACTTCAAAGAAGACCAAAGAAGAGAACCCAAACCCACATAGTGCATGTGAAAGGGTTTATGAGGATTCCATGAGAAGGATGTCAGGCAGCAAAGAACTAAGGAGAAAAATATATGTGAATGCTGATAATTAAATTCTTCAAGGAAATATGCCAGCTTGTTTTGTTAGGCAAATCATCTTGATGAGACACTTTGATCTACCAAGACAAATAATCAACTAGTAGTGATTCAAGAAGGAAGTAATTCTTCTGCTAGTAAGTTGGAAATGGTTTCTGTTCTCAAAGGCCATTTAAGAGGGAAGGACTAAGGTAAATAGGAGCAGGCTGAATCTATAAGAAGAAGCAGGCAGTGAGGCTTCCAAAAGAAAAGTACCCAGCTACAGATTGGACCAGAGATACTAAAGCAGAGATCAATCACTCAACTTAAAGTTCACTGCTGTATGAGAATCCTAGCCCAAATCTTCTTGTAACCTGTCTGGCAGTGTCCCACCTTCTGGATATATTTTTGTCCCTCATGAGGCCTGAAGCATGACTCAGCACTGAGTCACATCCCCCCAAAGAAAAATGGCCTCACAAAAACACTTTGAGTTTCAGTGGAAGACTGAGAAAAGGACCTTGCATTAAGCAGTCTTCATTAATCCCTCCTCAGCATCACCCTTTTCACAGAACTTACTTACATGCTCTGCCTGCTGGTGACAGGATGTTGTATGACTTCCTGGGCAAACACAAACAGTCATCCATCCATCCCAGATAGGGTACAAATAATAGAAAGAAAAAATTTTATCAAAATCCAACTTGGTGAGTCAATAAGTTTGTTGGGGCTATTTTCAGTAGTATGGGGTGAGGGGTTATTTACCAGAGCAAAGATGACTCAAAGGTAGCTGTGTCATTGAAAAATCCACACCGGCACTGGTGATGACTTATGAAAGCTGCATCCCTAAAACCCTCTGTGTAAAATTTCCAGACATCTCCAAAAGTCAGAGAGTCTTCTCTCCACAGCGATCCTTACTGCTCATGTGATCTTAATGAAGACAGTACCCTGTAAGTCTGGTGAGTTTCAGGATTTCCTGAGACTTGTGATTTATTTACTTCCTGTGCTAGTTAGCTTTTGTCAAAAACTAGAATCAACTGGTAAGAATTCTTATTGAGATTCCAATGAGAATTCCATTGAGATTTTGTCTCTATCAAAATGTTTGTGGGACATTATTTGGGGCTTGATTGACAAGGATTCAGATCACTCTGAGTGCTACTATTCTTGGGAAAGCGAGCCTAAACTATACAAGAAATGTAGCTGAACAAGCCAGGAGGTCAAGTCAATAAAGAATATTTCTCCATGGTCTCTGCTTCAATTTCTACCTCCAAGTTCCTGTACTAACTTTTCTCAGTGATGGGCATTGTAAGATGAAATCAACCCTTCCACTCCCAAGTTGCTTTTGGTCAGTGTTTTTCATGGCAAAAGAAAGAAAACTACGATACTTCTAAAATTTTACTGAGATTGCTCACAATACACATGGTTCCATACAATTCAGGGGAAGTTGCTATACAACTTAGAAAGGAGGTGTCCTCCGTGGTTAGTTTGTCTTCAATTACCTGTGCAGTCACATAGACACCATAGCTCAAGAGGCACTATGTGAGATTTAATGCTGCCATTGTACTCTCTTGTTATTTTTTTTATTAATTACAATTTATTCACTTTGTATCCCCCCTGTAGCTCCCTCACTCCTCCTCTCCCAATCTCACCCTCCCTCCCCCTTTTCCACCCATGCCCCTCCCCCAGTCCACTGATAGGGAAGGTCTTCCTCCCCTTCCTTCTGATCCTAGTCTATCAGGTCTCATCAGGAGTGCCTGCATTGTCTTCCTCTGTGTCCTGGGAAGGCTGCCCCCCCTCAGGGAGAGGTGATCAAAGAGCAGGCCAATCAGTTCATGTCAGAGACAGTCCCTGTTCCCATTACTATGGAGCCCACTTGGACACTGAACTGCCATGGGCTACTTCTGTGCAGGGGTTCTAGGTTATCTCCATGAATGGTCCTTGGTCTGGGTATCAGTCTCAGAAAAGATCCCTGTGCCCAGATTTTTTGGTTCTGTTGCTCTCCTTGTAGAGCTCCTGTCCTCTCCAGGTCTATTTCCCACCTCTTTCATAAGATTCCCTGCACTCTGCCCAAAGGTTGGCCATGAATCTCAGATCTACTTTGATATCCTGCAGGGTAGAGCCTTTCAGAGGCCCTCTGTGGTAGGCTCCTGTCCTGTTCCCTGTTTTCTTCTTCTTCTGATGACCATCCTCTTTGCCTTTCTGAATGGGGATTGAGCACTTTAGCCATAGTTCTCCTTCTTGATTAGTTTCTTTAGGTTTACAGATTTTAGTAGGTTTATCCTATATTATATGTCTAATATCTACTTATGAGTGAGTATATACCATGTGTGTCTTTCTGTTCTGGGATACCTCACTCAGGATGATCTTTTCTAGATTCCACCATTTATCTGCAAATTTCATGATTTCATTGTTTTTATTGCTGAGTGATATTCCATTGTGTAGATGTACCACTACTTCTGTATCCATTCCTCAGCTGAGGGGCATCTGGGTTGTTTCTAGCTTCTGGCTATTACAAATAAAGCTGCTACAAACATGGTTGAGCTCAACGTCCTTAGTCATCAAGGAAGTGCAAATCAAAATGACCCTGAGATTTCACCTTACACCCATCAGAATGGCTAAAATAAAAAAACTCAAATGACAACACATACTGGAGAGGATGTGGAGAAAGAGTAACTTTCCTCCACTGCTGGTGAGAATGTAAACTTGTACAACCACTTTGGAAATCAATCTGGTACTTTCTCAGACAATTAGGAATAGCACTTCCTCAAGATCCAGCTACACCACTCATAGGCATATATCCAAAAGATGCTCAAGTACACAACAAGGACATGTACACTCTTAAAATTAGGAATAATTTTGATTTTGATTAATGTTCTGTAAGTGAGGCTCATGGAGTGCTGATGAATGTACAGTAGCATGGAGGACATATGTGACACGAATGTGCTCTCTTATTTTCCTTATCCTTATAGAGCATTGTAACACATCATCAGCATAGAATGCCAGCAACTCATTCTGTGGGAGTTTAGCAAGAGTCAAAGTGAGGTCAAAGGAAGAATGCCATAGCATCCACTGAACAAGCAAAGCATGCACAGTGCCACTTGCTATTCACACCTGAAGTTGTATTCAACACAGAAAAAGTCAGCAAAGCTCTCAGAAACATAAGTGACCAAGATCCCTGTAAGACTTTTTGTAAACCAGATGTTAGTTGTTGTGGAAGTGGGCAGAGGAGAGCCCTTAATATAAGTAAGACAGTATTTCAGCCTTTGAATCAAATGCCAAAGAACAGAGAGGACTCCAGCTTGCTGAAGGACACCTGAGTTGCAACTATGTCATAATTCCCAGGAATGTGAGTGTTGTTAGAAATCAGTCCTTGAGCATAACAAAAAGTCATTTATTTCTGAGGTTGAGCCTATGCACAGTGGTCCTTATCATAAGTAGGTACCTCTCCATATGGTTATGAAAAAATCTAGATGACTTTCTTCCCAAGACCTTTATTCTGTGGCATTCTTGTATGTTTCAGGACTTCCTGGTACTTATAATCTAGGAAGAGACGAGCTTGGAGGACCTTGGGTGGGAGATCCATGTAGGTCCTACAGTACTGCCACTCACATTCTATGAACTAGAACTCAGTCATGTGGCCACACCAATAGCTGAGGGGGCTTGAAAACATGGTCTTTTCTGTGTATCTTAGAAAATGAAGTGGGTTAGATTAACAACAGTCCCTGAAGAGGAGAAGGACATTTAAGCAGTTGCAATGGGGAGAGCAGTGTGGAAAAGTATGCAAAGCAAGAGATTCTGTAGGCAGAAACAATGTGTTATTTGGTGTTGTCAGAATACTGTAGGAAAAGAAAGGTTGCAGAGAGAATGTCAACAGTATACTGCTAAGTGGCCCTCCCTTGTATGAGACCAGCGATGGCTGGAACATTTAATGAAAAAGAGGAAAATAAGGGCATTTGTGAGGTGACAATGATGTCTTACTTAGCAACCAACCACATGCAGGAGAGTAGCCTCATGGGATTATAACAGAGCTGAAAATTTCTGTCACCTAGTAATATCACAGCTGTTCCATGATCACAGCATAACATCCCATACATACATAGGAGATGATTATAAAAACAAACCCATTTATTGATTGTTGCTCTTAGAGCCTGTGCTGTTGGTGTTCTGTTCAGGAAGTTGCCTCCTGTGCCAATGAGTTCAAGGGTATTCCCCACTTTTTTTTTCTAACCGATTTAATGTGTCTGGTTTTATGTTGAGGTCTTTGATCCACCTGGACTTTAGTTTTGTGCAGGGTGATAAGTATGGATCTATTTTTATTTTTCTACATGTAGACATCCAGTTGGACCAGCACCATTTGTTGAAGATGCTGTCTTTATTCCATTGTATGGTTTTGGCACCTTTGTCATAGATCAGGTGTCCATAAGTGTGTGGGTTTATCAATGGGTCCTCTGTTCGGTTCCATTGATCCACCATTCTGTTTCTATGCCAGTACCATGCAGTTTTTATTACTGTTGCTCTGTAGTACAGCTTAAGATCAGGGATGGAGATACCCCCAGAAGATCTTTTATTGTAGAGGATTGTTTTAGCAATTCTGGGTTTCTTGTTATTCCATATGAAGTTGAGAATTTTTCTTTCTAGGTCTGTAAAGAATTGTATTGGTAAGTTGATGGGAATTGCATTGAATCTGTAGATTGCTTTTGGTAAGATGGACATTTTTACTATGTTAATCCTGCCAAGCCATGAGCATGGGAGATCTTTCCATCTTCACAATGGAGTATTACTCAGCAATGAAAAATCCTGAGTGAGCTGTCCCAGAAGCAGAAAGACACACACAGTTTATACTCACTCATATAGGCATAACATAGTATACACCTACTAAAAACTGTACATCTAAAGAAACTAAGCAAGAGAGAGGACCCTGACTAAAATTCTCAATCCCCATCCTGAAAGGCAAAGAGGCTGGACATCAGAAGACGAAGAAAACAGGAAACAACCTAGGAACCTGCCATAGAGGGCCTCTGAAAGCCTCTGCCCTGCAGACAATCAAAGCAGATGCTGAGACTTATGGACAACTGTTGGGCAGAGTGCATGGAATCTTATATAAGAAGTGGGAAATAGTAAGAGGAGTTCCTGGAGAGGACAGGAACTCCACAAGGAGAGCAACAGAACCAGAAAACTTGAACACAGGGAACTTCCCAGAGACTCATACTCCAACCGAGGACTATTCATGGAGATAACCTAGAACCCCCGCACAGATGTAGCACATGATAGTTCAGTGTCCAAGTGGGTTACATAGTAAAGGGAAGAGAGACTGCCTCTGACATAATCTGATTGGCCTGTTCTTTGATCACCTCCCCCTGAGGGTGGAGCAGCCTTACCAGGCCACAGAAGATGACAATGCAGCCACTCCTGAGGTGATCTGATAGACTAAGATCAGAAGGAAGGAGAAGAGGACCTCCCCTATCAGTGGACGTGGGGAGGGGCACTCATGAGGAAGGGGGAGGGAGGGTGGACTCAGGAACGGAGGAGGGAGGAGCTTATGGGGGAATATAAAATGAATAAAGTGTAATTAATAGTAAAAAAAAAAACCACACCATGGTAGCAGTTTTATAGAAGTATTCCATCATATGTAACACTGGGTAACAAACTCAAATCACTGTTTATATTTTCTCTACTATCCTTTTTATCATTATTTTATAATGTACTTCTTCATATAAAAAGATTTATGGTAAAGAGTCTTGCTTTATGTTGCTGGAACCCTCGCATATCTAATGATTGCCTTCCCTCTTGATTGCCTCAAAGGTCCACATTGAGAGACTGACCTAAGCCATTCATGTGAATTTCAGTGCTCTGACGGTCATACATTGAAAATGTCTGACACAATGCTCAGAATGCAGTTCCATCCTAAATGACAGCTGGTTATATTTGCACATTTCTATATTTGTGTGTGTGTGGGGGTGGAATCTGCTGTTTTTCTTTTTCTACTGCCTTCAAACTATGAAGTAGAGAAAGGATATGGTGTTGTGTGTGTTGGGGGGAGGGATTTCTTCTGTCCCTTAGCTTTCAGAATAGCAAACCATGAGACTCAAAATATTTTTTTATAAATACCTAGGCCATATACCGAGACTCTTCTCTGACTATCTCATACTGTAATAACCCACTTTTATTAATCTACATTCTGACATGTGGCTGGTTATCTGTGCTAAGGTATCACATGTCTGTTCTCCTCACATCTTGCTGGCTGAATCTCCCATGCCATGCTCTATCCCAGAATCCCTTCTACCTGCTAGATGTCCCACCTTCTTTTTTAATTGACAGGTATTGCATGTGTACAATACACAAGAGTTTTTTTTTTCTACAGAGTGAGAGCAGGTAGGAGGAGACCTAGAATAGAGAACAGACTGCAGCTAAGTCTATGTCAGCACACTTTATAACAGCTCAGCCCTGCAGACACTCAGACTGGGAGTTGGCACTCCAGGTATGAAGAATCAGCAGGCAATGAAGTGTTCTTTGTGTTCATTGTTTTAATATACACTGCCAGATGTGGCTTTTTGACTGGACAGAAAATGGCAGCAGGATTCCCACTTTAGCATGATGCCCAGCAGACACAATACTAACCTAATTGTTCATCCAGACACCCTCACTTCCTGTCAATAAATTCCACTGTATTGTTTAATCTCTTCTTCAAAATGCCTAAAAAAAGAGCCTAGGTATGTCTACTGAGAGGTAGTGTAATCCTGCTGGGAGTGTAATCTAATGCCAGTGTAAGGTGTGTTAAAGGGTGAAGGAACCAACCATCCATTAACTAAGCCTGGCCTAAGAAAAGTCTAGCCCAGGAAATTGTTTCTGTCTGCCCAGGCTTGACAAATCAATTCATCTACTGCATCATTCTTTGGCCTTTCTGGGAACAAGTGTGCCAGCTTTTCTGCAGAAATGCATTTCCGTATCGAACTCAAGTAATTGACAGGAGGTTATCAAGTGATCATAAGAGGAGAGAGCCTTTCTGCAGCATTATTTCTCAGATGAAATTGCTCTAACCCAAGCTAATGGGAGGGAACTAATCTTTACACTAGCTTCCCTTGTTTTGTCTTGCTGCCCTTGTTGTTCCTTGCAGCCTGTCTGGAGCGCATTGCAAACTAGCTAATGCAACCATGCAGACTGATTTCCTCCTTTCTGCAAACCACTTATAATGTTCATGTGATTTCTGAACTTCCATCCCTGCCCTTTTCACATCAGGGCTCAAGTGTCGTAATGCCCAGTAAACTGAAGTCTGTGTATTCATGGGCACTGTCTGTCTGTCTAACTGATAGTTCCCAGCAAAAAGGGAATATGTAGTACTGTTTGTCCCAATGGGGAAAAAATGTTATGACTAAAATTTTGAAAGCCTTTTTTGAAAATAGTTTATCTTCTGTCTTGTTAACACTTTTGAATTTTTTTGTTTAGTATTATTCTAAAAGTAAAGAAAAATTAAGCTTCTCAATTGTTACCTTGAGTTTTCACTTTTTTTTGTATTTATTTTTTAAATAAATCTTTAAATGTAATTATAAAATGTAAATGCAAATATGAAAACATGTTTAAGTTTATGGAATCTTCCAAATCATAATTCTTCAAGTTTCACAGTATATACTTGCCTAGATCCTGCTTTCCCTGACACACTGCACAATGGAAACAAAGAAAAGCCTGCTTTTATTTCGCTTCTTAAAAAGCATATGTTCCACTAACACCATCCCCCAGTCTACTGACAAAGAAGGCAAGACTAAAAAAAATAGGACTCTTTTCTTATTGTCCTCTTGCTTTTGAGACCATCATCTTTCAAAATGTGGTCATCTACTAAAGGAAAGTATGGAGGGTAAGAAAGTGTATGCAGAGCCCCTTGGCTGCTCATATTTCTCACAAAGTCATTGCCTTCTTTCTCCTTCGTAGCAAATTCTGAGTTGAAAATGGAGCATGCTCTCCTGAGGTTGCCTGCATAGGCTCTATGCCTGACACACAGCACACTCTGTTTATTGCACATGCCCCGATGTACCACTGCATGTGCAAACCACAACTTCAGAAAAAATATATTAAAATTTTCATGATGGCTATAGCAGAGCATGGAACAAAGTGTGGGTCTTTCTCAACTTGGCTCTTGGCTGTCTGCCTGGGTAGTCACCCCTGCTGGCGCAGCATGCCCTGACAGAAAGAGGCTCTATGTAGAGCCATTCGGATCCACTTGGCTTTTCCTAGCAAAAATGTGGGAAGTTGTAGTTAGGGTGTTTATCTATCTTACATTACCTAACTTCACTCTTAAACTGTTGTGTATATATTAAGTGCATTAGTGATTAACTCTGGGTCATCAATAATGCATCTGTGTTGCATTGAGGAAAGAAAAGAAATAACAACACCTCGCCTTTGGAGTGGTTTAATCAAGAGAGAGTCGAGCTTTTAATTCTCTACTTCATGCTCTCGGTGTCTTCCATCCTCCATGCGTCTGTTGTTTAAGTCTGAATCTGTTCCTGCCTGAAGGCTTTCTTGTGCATCTGTCCCTGTATCTGTATCTCTGTTTGTGTCTGTCACTAACAAAGGACTTTGCTCTATCTATTAAGCAGAACAGAAAGCATCACATGGGGAAGGAAAGAGGGATACTTACAGAAATACTTAACAGAGTTTTACAAGGGATTAAGTCATTGACTCCAACCAACCCCAAGTGACCCAGACCACAAACATTACTACAAATATCACTGCTTATCAAGTAGTGTGTTTAACATTTGTGAACACAACATTTATGGCAGATATTAATTTTCAAAGATATTTTTCAACCTCTGTATTTGCTGCTTTCAACATTATAAGTGCTGAAAGCACATTATAAGATTTCAGCTATTCATTAGCTTAGGTTGTTAAAGCTGATTATATGGGAAATACAAGACAAGTCAGGTTGACTGTAACATTGTTCTCTTAAAAAGCAGGTTAAACAAAAAGCTGAATACTCAGTAGGAGAGCAGTATTAAGTTTTAAGTGACCTCAAGGTATATTGTTAACTCTGGCTGTGAGGTCCGGCAAAAAGTTCCAGTCTCTTAGAATGTAAGCAATATTTTTATCACAATGCATTGTCATACCATTGGACTTTGTGGATACAATAAAAATAAGGAATGAAAATAACGTACAGCTATGGCATTGTTAACTTGGGCATCATTATGCTCAATACTTTTTTAGAAGACCATTCCTTTGACTTTACTATTAATTTCACTGAAGAACTGGTGAAAATCTCTAATCTAACATTACCTGGGAAATGATGTGGTCTGTTTCAAATATTCTTTGGTCTCTAAGGTCAAATTCCATTTTTGTTTCACAACAGTCACTGGCAGACTAACCATCTATTGATCAAGACCACACATTTCTCCCCTGTTCTTCTTGCATATTGATTCATTTTTTTCAGGACCCAACACTTAAACATACGTTACTTATGGAAGCTAAGATTTTTATAAGAAAATAAAAAAGAATTAATTTGGGGGCAGAAGTTGGATTTGTAGGGAAAAGTTTCAAGCTACTAGAAAGTAACGTATAAAATATTCTTGGTATCCAACATGAATCTGATTAACTCAAACAAAAAAAGAAAATGTTGTTTCAGGGGGCTGTTGACCAGAAAACTTCGCAAAGTCTAAGAGTGTAATCATTTCTGCAGATTTTGTAGGAAGAACTTGAGAAAAAAATTGTTTGGTAGTGCCAATATTTGCTCTGCTGTCCTTCCAGAGAGAGACAGAGACAGAGAGACTGAGTTGAGCCATAGGCTTAGCTTAAGCTTGCCATGGTGTAGGAGCAGCTGTTGCTTGATTTAGCATGCCACACTTAAAGACAAAATGTTAATGACATTTCTTTTTAATTGAAAATAGATTTTTTCATACATACTTATATTCATATTATGGTTTCTCCTCCCTGAACTCCCTCTGGATACTCCCTCACTTCCCCACTCACCCAATACACCTTCTTTCTTTCTTTCTTTCTTTCTTTCTTTCTTTCTTTCTTTCTTTCTTCCTTCCTTCCTTCCTTCCTTCCTTCCTTTCTTTCTTTCTTCTTTTTTCTTTTTCTTTCTTCCTTTCTTTTTTCTTTCTTTATTTCTTTCTCTTAGATTCTTGTTTGTATTTTAATTAGAGAGAGAGAGAGAAAGAAAGGAAGAAAGAAAGAAAGAAAGAAAGAAAGAAAGAAAGAAGAAATAAAATGCCAAAGCATCAAGAGAAGAAAAAAAATCCTCCAAAAATACCATTGCATTTGTTTTGCGTTGGTCATCTGCAGCTCTTCAGAGGGCCTCCTCTTAAGTGTTATTTGTATATCCAGAAAGATTCCACTGAAGAAAGCTAGATTTTCCTTTGTGAGAAGGTATCTGGTGGAGATAGCTTTTGGGTTAAGGATGAGGCTTATGCCTACTTTCCCCTTCAGCACAGGGTCCCCCATCTAAGACCCATTTTTGTCACTAGACTGCTATAAAAAGACAGCAGACTCTGAGTTGTTTAAACAACAAATATTTCTTTGCTCAGTATGAGAATTGGCAGCTTGCTTTCCTCCATGCAAATGGCCGGCTGCTTTCTTACTACTCTGATATGGCCTGTTCTCTATGCCTATTTCCCTTCTGTCTCCTTTAAGAAGGACATCAGTTATAGTGGGTTAGAGTTCCACCCTCATTACCTCATTTAAATGCCCTGCCTCCATTTGCAATCACATTGGGAAGAAATGTGCTAACCTATGAATCCAGAGGGGCACAATTAAATCCATAATGCTCCCTGGATAAGGTATTCCATTATCTCTAAATGAAGAGAAAGACGTGCCAGGCAAGCAAGAGCAGTAGGCGCCTTTTATCCTGTTTCCATAGTTGTCATGATGGGTACAAAGTTTTTTGCCTCCCCTGTGCCCTTATGCTATTGGCATCTTTTGGTTTTGATGGCATATGTATATTCATGTTGTGAGTTAGCAAACTATAGGAGTGACGACTTCCCAAGAACTGCCATTCCAGTTGTTCCCCATACATAACCCCTTTCCTGTGGCTGAATCCTCTACTTCCTCCTCCAACTCCTCCTCCCCTGGCTGGGAGGAAGTGCAGCCCTATTCTCTCCCTTGCTCAGCAATTGGCTGTGACTGCTTTATTGGCATATCAGGGGACAATTGGGGAGCAGTGTTTACACAACATGGAGATAGGAGATTCTCGGAACAAGGATTGCAACCAGATATGGGCAGCTATCAGCTTCTGAATTACACACTAACCTTATGCCTGCACTTCCCCACACTGTCAGCTGAACAAAGGAGCAGGTGACACTGAGCAAAAAGGGAACAAAAGGATACCTGGGAGAAAATAGGACGCAGAAAAATTTCACTAGGCTGTGTGACCCATTTCAACACTGGTCAGTTTTCTTCCATGAATTCTCAGCTTAACCCCTTTACTTAGTCATCTACAAACAAGCCACACCAAGCCCTCCTCTCTCTCTCCTATTATGAAGTAAACTAAATGTTTGCTGGTCCTTTACTTTCTCCTTTTTTCCAACTCCTAGAACAACTAGAAAAGAAGAGTTATAATGCTAACAAATAATAAAGAACTTGCGTATGACTCTTTGCCTACCCACCATTCATCATTTTTATTCTTCATTATATATTTTTGGACCACCTACTATGTGTCAACCACTAAGCTAGGCCATTTGGAAATGTCTGGGAACAAAATGAGTAAATGGGTGTGTCCTGGGAAGGCATACTATCCATCTGAGAGATGGGGAGATGGCGGGGCATGGTATAAGCAAACACAAAGCGGTTACAAACGCTGACAATCATAGGTGTCTTCTTTTTGGATCCCAGTCCAGTGGGAGACCTTATCTCATCAAACAAGTTGGGTAGTGTCAATAAAGATTGACCTCTCTACAGGCATACCCTACACACACACACACACACACACACACACACACACACACGTGCATGCTCACAGGCAGGCACACACAGACATGCACACATTTGCGTGTGCAGGCACACATGTAGCAAGAATTTTGGTGTCTTCAAAAATCTGGTTATGTTTGCAAACATGTTTTGTTTTAATCTCAGGTGTGAGATATGGGGCTGCTTCAGACTGTCCACAGCAGCAGACTGTTTGCCTCGTGCATGGTCTGGCAGGGGTGTGATTCTTCCAGCTAAAGATACTTTAATTCTGGAGAATTTAAAGGGGGTAAAAAAAGAAAGTCCGGAGTCCCAAGAAAGGAGGAGAAACAGGATCAGATGAATGGGGAGGAGGTCCCCCCTATCAGTGGACTTGGCAAGGGGCAGGGTGGAGATGAGGGAGGGAGGGAGGAACTGGGAGGGAATGAGGGATCAGGACACGGCTGGGATACAGAGTTAATAAAATGTAACTGATAAGAAAAAAATAAAATTAAAAAAAAAAAAAGAAAGAAAAGAAAGGAGGAGTGGCTGTTCCTCCTGCTGGTTCCTGCTTCTGCTGCTGTTGCTGCTCTTCTGGTTTGTCAAGTATTCATGAGCAAAGAGGCAAGCAGAAGTTAGAGATATGAAGATTGGATTTACCCCAAAAAACCCAGTTCCCCTAATCGGCAAGAAGTACCCTATAGAGGTTTATGTTCTCTTTTCCCTCTAACTTTCTTTCTCTCCTACCTAGTGTTGAGGTGCTAGAAGGGATTGTGGTGAAGGGTGGTAAAATAAGAACCAAAACAAAGTACTGTAAACAAATATACCACACACACACACACACACACACACACACACACGGACAAAAACAATAAAACACAAGAGCAAAAAGAAGTCAGGGTACTAACTCTAGTGTCAACACTCCTGTCACTAAGTTATTCCTTTGGTAGGCCATAGGCAGGGCAATGGATACAGTCCCTACCAAGGGTTACAAAGCTTTCTGGGCATCAGTGATTTTTCCCTCAACCCCACAGATGTTGGCCCCCATGGTACTTTTCCAGCCTTCACTAGTTCACCTTAAATCTACCATTGCTTGAAAATTTCCCTTTCATTAAGCCCTCAGATTACTGTGTGAACATGCTACCTACCTCCCACTGGGGTGGCCACTTTGGAAGGAGAGAAGACATGGAACTAGCATGTGTTCTCCACATGTGATGCTCACGGTGAGTTTCACTGTTACTTTTATTTGGACCGGGATACCCAAGAACAACTTAAGTGGGGAAAATGTTATTTGACTTACGTTATCAGAGGTGTTGTCAGGAAGGCATGTCATCACAGGAATAAATGTATAACATTGAAACCAGGAAGCAGAGAAGATATGGGAATGGGAACCTGGTATAACCTTTCACTACTTCCTCTAGCTAAGACTGTGTCTCCATATAGCCACAACCTCCCAAGATGGTGTGATCAGCTGGTGACTAACGGCCCCAAATGTGGCTCATAAGGGGCATTTTATATTCAATCCCAATAACACGAAAGGGTACTTCACTTTTCTATGTTCTTATGCTCTTTTTACTTCTACACTCCAATAAACAACAGCCAGTAGAGCGTGAGAACTCAGCTCAACAATAGATAGGACTGAATTTGCCTTAGATTTTTCATTACAACTCGCTACTGTTATTTGTGTATATGCCTCAATGGAAAAACGTGTTTTTGCCACATACAGTTTGTCCTTGTGGTTATATACATCTTGAACTCATCAGAACCTTACTCAGGTGACATTTCTCAACCCTCGGGGTAAAAATTGTCTGATGATCTGCGTAAAACTGGCTGTTAAGTGAGACTTTAATCCACCTCATTTTTAGCCTTCCATTCTTCCACTCCATTCTAAGTGCTCACTTAGTTCTCTATGCTGAGGAATAAGAATTGCAGCTATGCAAAGACTCAAACAGAAGTACCAAGTTAGTAGATCCAAAATGGTGTGGTTATCTCTGTAGACACTGGAAAAGATTAGTCCACCACTGGAGACTGGAGAGAGGCTAAGATGATTATCCCCTCTACAACGGCATTCCACTGTGTGTTTGGCTGCTATAAAAGGCAGATGGGTCTCCGAGAATAATTGTGGATTGTCCCAGGCTTAACTATGTGATTACAGCAATCACAGCTGAGGTTTTGCATATAATAATGTCATCAGAGCAAATTAAAGCCTAGTTTTGTCACCTGGTCTTCAACTATTGGTTTGGGAACAGTCTCAAAAAAACAGGCAGGAAATGTGGCTCTCAGCCAGCTTCCTTCTTTGGCCCCACTGTTGTTTGTTCAACAAGCCACTACCACAGTGGGCAAAGATGTGAAAATTAGGGCTTGATATGGGCTTTTTATCCTTGCAGCCGTTTGGCTAGAACCACTGCTGACTGTCCAGCATTCCAATAGCTGAGGTCAACTGTCCCTAATAAAACATCATTCCATGAAGTGGGACAATTTGTCCTCATAGAAAGATATAGTATCATAAATATACATTTGTCTTCAATTCTTATTTTTCTTATGGTCAGTGTGTGTTATTTTTTTTAAGGTCAGTGTGTGTGTGTGTGTGTGTGTGTGTGTGTGTGTGTGTGTGTGTGTGGTGCATGGGAATTCCATAGAGGCCAGAGGATGGTGTTTGGTCCCCTATATCTAGAGTTTGAGGCAGTTGTGAGCTTCCATGAGGGTGCTGGGAACTGAAGTCTGATATTCTCCAAGGGCTGCAAGCATTGTTAACCTCTGAGTCATCTCTCCAACCCCCTTTCTCAGAATTCTTAGACAAGCATTTTTTTCTTGTGAACCTACAAATATGTTATCCTTTGAAGGTGGTTACAGAATGTCATCATGACCATCCAAGCCTCTAATATAGTGGGGAAAGTGGCAGCAATGTTTTGTTGTTGTTTGTTGTTGTTGTTGTTGTTTTCTTTTAGCATTGACTATTCTTTTCTAGCTCCCTGAAACTTATGGACTGATATATCATTCGAACAGCCTGCTGAAGAGAAACCTTATAAACTTACGACTTATACCAGCAGCCAATACCTGGCACTATCTTCCCTATAAATGAGGTTCTTCATGTCACTGAACTAACAAAGAGGCTGATGATCTCTATACTGGCTAAGCTAGATGACACAGTGAATTTGTTAAACTTCTGAATAATAACTATAAGTCAATAGGCAATTGAAAAATATGTTTAAGTAGACCAGAGACATAAGTGTACTAGAAAAAGAGGTTGGTGAAGGTAAAGGTACATTTCATCTGTGATTTCTCCTTCAAAGACATAGAGGGCAAACATCCTAAGAGTCAGTAATTACCTTACTCCATCTATTCCAAAAGCAGCATCTGCCAAGATGTTCTTCCATCCTGGCACTCATTCTTTGGAATCTGTAAGGCTCCCATAGTCATCTCTGTAATTTGTTTTTCATATTCTACATAATCTTTATTCATAGTCACATCAGGGTTTGATGATTGGCCCATAAAGTAAACACAAGCCAAAAATCATATATGCTTTAGCCAAGACCAAAACAATTGCCAAGCATTTTGTTTGAGAAAGTAGGCATTTTTTTCTATTTGCTACACTTTTCTGCTGCAGTCTATTTCAGGATGCTTTAAACACCATGCTTCTGCACTAACACTATGTTGACATGACATTAACACAAACCACCACCAAATTCTCTATCCAGCTGTGTCTTCCAGATACATCATGGTTGCAGTTCAATAATGTCAAAATCATAGGGTCAGTAGTGGTAAAACATTAATAGCAAAGCAACAATGTGATTGGAATGTTATATTTTTTTCACTGGCAGAGCCAGAGGGGCTTGGCAAGAGGGAAGTCCAGCTGTCCTTTTTCTGAAGGAAAAGAATGGCACAACGCTATACTAGAAAGCAAGGGCAAAAGAGATCTGTCATTATATCAGTTGGAACTGACCTTCAGTACAGGCTGTAGCTGCTGGAAAGCTAGTACCAGTTTTAAGATGGAGCTATACCTGTTCTTCTTTGTTGGTAAGATCTTATGGATTTTAATGGCCTTTACTGATTCTTCCTTTCCTAGAAAGGCAGTATGCCAGTTGGTTAGGACTTTAATAGAGTTTAATGCCTATTCTGGCATCTGTCAGCTGAGGTACCATCTTAGGTTTCTATTACTGCAATAAACACCACGACTGGAAGTAACCTGGGGAGGAAAAAGTTTATTTGGCTTATGTATCCCAGATCACAGTCCACTGAAGGAAACTAAGGCAGGACCTCAAGCAGGGCAGGAACCTGAAGGTCGGAACTCAAACAGAGGCGATAGAGGAGTGTTCTTCTGGTCCCCCTGGTTTACTCTGCTTGTTTTATTATACAGCCTAGGACTATCTGCCCAGGAGTGGCACTGTCCACAGTGACATGGGCCCTCCTACATCAATCATTAATCAGAACAAAATGTACTACAGAAAATCTGGTGCATTTTCTTTGTTGAAGTTGCTCCTCTCAGATAACTGCCTTGTGACAAGTTAACAAAATAAGCACCCAGGACAGTCATCAAAGGAAAGTTGCATCATCATTCTCAAATTCATATTTCTTCATAAAACTGGGATTCATATCTATTTAATAGGATGTTGTGCGGAGTAAAAGAGGTTATTTTTGTAAAGCATGTTAGATAGTACCTTGTACCTACTGGAGCTCAGTAAATGGTAGTAACAGCTATAATATTGGTAGCAGTAATAATGTAGACAATGAAGGAAATTTCTCCAGGCTCCAGAGAAACAAACAATGCAAGCAGTCTTGAAACTGCTCTCCTTTTTCAAGTGGTTTTCCTTCACTGCATCGAATGAGAACATAATTAAGAAATTCCAAGATGGTAAATTGAGAAGCATATATCGATGTCATTGGCATTGAGTGTAGTCAAAGCCAGAAAGTGAAAGAGTACCCATGTGAGATAAGGTAGAGCTGTATTGCATGGCAACAAACTGCTGTATTGCACGGCTGTCAAGAAAATGGCCAAAGTTGCAGAAACAAGAACTAGAAAGGAGATAATGGTAGCAGTCTGGATGAGAACCAGAAGGGTATTTCCAAATCCAGAGGAGAAGTGTTTAAAGAAGTATGTTAGAAGGGGAGCCTTTGAAGATGAAGACTGAGAATGCTGACTAAAAGGAAAATAATTTCAGTCTTACCAAAGTAACAGTTCCCATGATGGTAGCATACATTACCCAGAACTCAATTAAAGAAACAGTTGAGTAGGGTATGTGTACTGAGTATTCATTTCAATAATTGACATTCATATAATAATTTATATTACCATGTTACAGAATTTATTATAAGCAATCGGTTTATACAGTTGTGGAGACTGACTCAGTAAGCCCAGAATCCATAGGGTAGGAAAATAAGAAGAAACGCATCAGTAGAAAATGCCATGGGAGTGGATGATCCAAGAGGAAGAGAGGGCTATTACAGAGGCTCTGTGGAACCTGTAGCTGTATTTGGTCTCTAACTCAGGAAAGCCCAAATCTGTCTTTAAAGTCTTTCTAGTTAAGTCTGGTCTACTCAAGTCCATCTTCCTTTTGATGAATCAACTGATGGGACACTTCATATGTATAAAATACCTTTCACTGACAAATCTAGATTAGTATTTGTTGAGTACCTAGGAGACCATCGAGAGAGAAATGGCTTCTGCCAATTGTTTGTGGCAGCTGCATGGGACTTGGCAGGGTCAGGTGAAAACCAATAGTCATAAGACATGAAACTATGGCTACTCCTTTGCTGCAAATAATAAAGATTTTTTTTTATCTCTGCCCTGGAGTCTTATGTATTTTTACCAGCATCCATAAAACAATAACTACTGGATAACATTCACTTCTAAGACAGGTAAACTCAAAGACCCTTCGTAATTCTTGACACATAGGTAAAGAGGAATAAAGTTTTAGAAACTCAATAGTTTCTAAACATTAGACTTTTAATTTTAACTGGTGTGTGTGTGTGTGTGTGCGTACGCACACACGCACACACATGCCATGTGGGTGTAGTTCCTACAGAGGCCAGAAAAATTTAACTGATCCCCTTAAGCTAGAGTTACAAGTGGTTGTAAACCACCTGACATGACTGCTAGGAACCAAACTTGGATAGAAGACTAGGAAAACTCTAAACTTTTGTGCCATCTCTCCAACCTTGAAAGCACCAGGCTTTAAATCTAGTAGAAAAAATATACACAATCAAATGGCTTTTGTGTAAATAAACTCTGGTATAGAGGAATTTTAATCCAGCAACATAGATGCTCTGATCATATCCATAGACATTCTAGGTCAAGCTGGAATACAGACATGCCCTTAGTATAAACCTTTAATCCCAAACAATGACATCGAATTAGGGGACAGACAAAGTAATGAATAAGAGAAAGATTTGGCAAAGTAGGATTTGCCAAACTCTCACGAGAACAACATAGGAAAGAGAGGTAATTTAAGAGAGCACAGGGAGAGGTGGTTCACAGAGGTGAGCTCAGTCAGTTGGCATTCAGTGGAGAGTCAGCCAAGAAGCAGTACAGTGGCAGTTCAGTTGAGGTCAGGTCAGGTCAGCTCAGTCAGTTGAGTGGAGCTGAGTTCAACGCAGTTTAGTTGAGTGAGTGGAGTGGAGTGGAGTTGAATTCATTCATGAGTTCATGCAGAGGTAGTTGAAGCCAGAGAATAAAGAGGAACCAGATGATTAGAACAAATTGCCAGAATTAGTTTGAAGCCAACAAGAGCAATTCAGTGAGGAGAAAAAAGAAGCCACATGGAATCAGTTAGCTAGAAGAAAAGTTTGAGCCAGAACAGCTGAGTTGAACCAGTCAGCCAGAGTTCAGAAAGAAGTAGAAAAGGTGAGCTTATTCAGCAGTAAGTCTCTGAGATGATAATTACATCTGAATAAAAGCTACTTTTACACTCGGGTTTCCTTAAAACTGTTGCTTGGTTCTTACAATCTGGCAAGGAACTATCTATCTATCTATCTATCTATCTATCTATCTATCTATCTATCTATCTA
>NW_026596345.1:1216368-1266388 GCF_907164565.1 Psammomys obesus | reverse complement strand
CTATCTATCTATCTATCTATCTATCTATCTATCTATCTATCTATCTAACTATCTTCCTCAAACTGAAATTTCCGAGCTCCTATCTGTATGTGATGTTTTCCAGTGATCTGATTGTATAAGAATTGCCCCTGAATACAAGCTCTGGATCTTATTTTCTTCAAATACAAAAGGACAGCAAAGTTCATCTCTTGTAGTTGATTCAGGATGGATGATGATGCAAAACCTTGCAAATGTTGAGTCCTCCTCTCTTTTCTTTCATCATTTCTACCTCATGCACCCCTTTAGAGTTCTCACTAGGATTACATGTATTTTTTTACTTGAACCAATAACATTCAGTACAAAAATCTGTATTAAAGATTGATTTCTATATTCCTTTCTCAAGATCCAAATACTTAAATCCTATCTTTTTTCTTTCAAGTCTTTTTCAATCTGAAGGATTCATCATTATCATCATCGTCATCAATTGTACAGTTTTTGGGTAAGTGCTACTTGCAAGTACTTAGTATTTTATAGTGTTCACTCTGTACTGACATGTGAAGTAGCCGTCTTGAAGACACAGGCCTTCACCACGAATCTGAAATATTTCTGTGAGAGTTTGGACCTCACGTATCTCCCTACGGCCCATATGCCAAAGGCTCCATTGGCAGCTTGTACAAATGGCGGCGCCTTTAGAAGTTAAAGCCTGGACAATCACGTGCCATTGGACCAGCACTTAGGCTCCCAGCTCCTCCTCACCTTTGTCTCCCTTTCCTGTTTCCATGGATGAGCAGCCTTTCTACCATGTGGTCTTACTCTAATGTTCATTGCTACCACAGACCCTACACAACGTGGTCAAGTACCCTGGATGAAATCATAAACTAAAATAAATCCTTTTATTTTCACTCAAGGTCTGATTTTTGGTATGTGGCAAAGCTGGACACTGATCCATAACTTCTGAATCTAGGTGTCCTTTTCTCTAGCTCTGACCATATTTTTCTCCATTTTGCCTGTTTTCCTTATGTTTGTATATTTTTCAAGGTCTCTTTATGACATTCTAGTGTTTTTCTGGGTTTCTTCCGTTTCAATAAGCATAATCTCAGTTTTAAAAGATTGAGATCCACCAAGATGGCTCACAGTGCTTGCCATCAGACCTGATGTCCTGAGTTCAAACCCCAGAAATTCCATAGTAGAAAGAGAGAAACTACTGCCCCCAAATTGAAATCTGGCCTCTTAATCTGTACTCTGGCCAAGGTATGTCCACACACATGCACACAAAATAAATACAAGAAATAAATAAATGCTTAAAACGGAAGACTTTAAAGATCATTTGGCTCATATAGAGAGAAGGAGGTAGTCAGTGGCATTAGGTGACAGCTGGGCCAAATGGCTTTATGATCTCATTAGAAATGCCCCTTCATCCCTTTCCCTGCCTCTTTGTGACCTCTTTCAGTTCTGAGAGGTGTGCTTCTTATGGTGGAAGTAAGAGTGCCCTGAATTGGGCTCCACCCACATCCCCACACATGCTGCTTAAGAGCAAAAGAGAGAAAGTCATTTCCCACATCTGAGTGTATGAAAGTAGATCTGTTTGTTCATTCAAGGGGCCAAGCACCAATCAGGGTCCACTCAAAGGTCTGTTTCTTTAACCAGGAAAAGCCATATGTCTGACCTCCCTCAAGGTCATGTAATTTAAATGGGGGATGTCTGTGCCAAAGGAGAGAGTTAAGAACAAGAACGGGTGCCTGAGAGCAAAACAGAGTGGACCAAGAGCCCAGAGATTTGCCAACCAACCTGCAATTCTCAATGGTCACAGATGACTCAAGTTCCAATTTAAAACCGCAGAGAGATTTTTCTGAATTTTCACAAGATTTTATTCTTCACAGTAAGGAGATTATTCACTGAAATTCATGTGATTTAATATCCCTAAAAACCTTTATATAAAAATAAATTAGACTTGTGAGAGAAAGTATTTGTCAGACCACACATCCTGATTTAGAGCTCAGAAAATGTGGTCCTTGTCATAGGTAAAGACAGCAGGCCATGGGCAGCTGTGTGTCCGTCATCCCTCCACCTGCCCACCTACAGGGCTCTGCTTCTTGGCAGGAAGGCAGCCTGCTTGAGCACTCATGAATATATATTTAATGATGCAACATTTATATGATGCCAAGGAGACTTTGAAATGACTAAATTTAAAATAAATCTTAATACCTACAGCAAGAAAGGGAAGCAGAAAGGAATGAAGAATCTTGTGTGAGCTGAGAAAACGCATTGCAAAAGAACCTAAAACCAAATATGTCAAGACTCTTTTCCCTTTCCTTCTGTGCAGTGAGAACAGGTCACAGCCATTTTAGACTTCCAGCTTACGGGAGCAGAAAATGAAAAGAGCTGGACCATACCAGTGCAGATGATACCATCTTGCTGTCACTAACCTGAAGGAAATTTTACTCGTTAGCTGGACAAAAACAACAGAAAACAGAGTGAATTGGATATAGGGGGACATTTTGCCACAGTATGAGAGGAAGAACTATTAGGCTTCTATTGGGCATTTATGTAACATAATTTAAACATTATCTTTAAGTCAATGTGGTGTCATTAATAAGTGACAGATTTAGGACTGGGACTAAGTAGTTAATATAGTGTGTAAGTGTGAGTACCTGGGTTCAGATCCTCAGAAACCATATAAAGCTGGGCACAGAAATTCCAGACTATAGTTTCACTCTTCCTAGGCAAGAAGAGAGGTGGAGACAGGAAGAATCACTAGATGGCCTGGGAAACACAGTGGTAAAATCAACAGAGACGCTGTATCAAACAAGGCAAGGGTTGACACTTCAGGATGATCTTCACATGTATGCACTCTATCTGACCAGACTCTCACACATACATTACACACATTGTACACAAACACACACACACACACACACACACACACACACACACACACACTTCAGTCATTCACACATGCTAGCTAATTTGAATGATATAAGATATAGCATCAAAAGAAATAATACGTTGAAGCAGTGTTAGATTAAGAAGTGGGAGCCCATGTAAGATTCATTTTGATCTGATGCTGGCTCTTGGAACATTGGAGAAAAAGGAAAATTCAATGAAATGGAGAGCCCTTTGGGAAGTCCAGATGGCTTCATGATTGCCTTCCTATAGGGATGGAGGTAGAAAGAACAGTTAGGGAGGGATTCTAACATTGCTAAGCAGAAGAGTGAACAAAAGCGGTGTCCACCAAGACATCAAATGCAAACAGGAACATAAGTGTTGTATGAAATAAAAATCTACTGAGTTAAGTAGTTTCACCCCTTTAAGAGCCTAAGAAGTATCTTTGTGAAATACAGATGGGAACATGCCCAGTTTGACAGTTGTCCCTGAAACATGGAGAGTCAAGTGGGCTCTGTGAAACAGAGAGTTAAGGCAATAACGTGGAATAAGGAAATAACCCATGCAGAAAACTGAGAGCCACTTCTAGGAACAGAGAAAACCAAGAGATAGCAGCCTGTGGAAGCAAAGTTAAGAGAAAGTTTTAAAAACAAAGTTGTGCTAAACTGCTAAATGATGAGGCAGAATCAAACCAGACAAATGCTGTGAGCTCAGCCATTAGGCTCGATGTTCAGGGCTCAATGGTGAGCACAGAGAGGAGGCCCAACAAAGTATCAGAATGGATAACTGTAGAAAAGGAAAGGGCACACTGCTCCAGGCATTTGACCACAGGGTGCCTTATTTATTTTAATATGAAAGTATTGAACATAAATGAGAGCAGAGAGCAATTTCTACTGATGGAAACAAGTAGAAAGAGGAATCAAATAAGATCCTCCATTCATGGAAAGGAATCAATTCAGTGGCGGAAGACTCATTGACTTAAAACAATGTCTTTTTCCCTTGACTGGGAAATGTAGAGACAAGCCCAGAGATGAGTGGAAAAATCATCCCAGAGGTTAGACTCAGCAAACCAAAGGCAGGAAAGGCCCACGTCAAGGGCCCAAAGTGAGAAAGCTAGATCTGGTGTAAGACACGAACTAACACTTGTCTGAAAAACCTGTGGAATCAGTACATTTAATCATAAGAAACAAAAGTACAATATGAGTTGAGTCATAGTCAATGGAATTAGTTTCCTGCAGGTACAGCAAGTCTAACAGCATGAAAGGATTCATTGATCTCTGTCTCTGTATCTGTGTGTGTGTGCATGTATGTGTGTGTTAAAAATTTCAAATCAACAAACAAAAACCTAATAAGACAGTAAGTGCCCAAACAAAACCAAGACATTGTTTCCTTGGAGTCATCTCTGGTTCCCACAATCCTCTAGTCTCCTCTTGCACATAGATCCCTGAGTCTTGATAGGTAGGCTTTGATGAACTCGTTTTCTTGCTATGCTTCTTTAGCAGGATAGTAGCAGGTTTTCTCCCCTGCCCATAACCAATCTGGTCTTAGGTCATCGGCCATATGAAGTTGGGTGACTATGGAGGAAGGAAGGACCATAGAGGACTTAGGATAGGGAAAAAAAACATGATTAGAATGTATTATATGGAAAAAATAAATATAAAAACATGCAGTTTGTTTTGTGTTGGTCAACTATTCTGGGCATGTGGCCTGCTCAGGAGCATGGTTGATATACCCAGTGACATTCCATTTTTCCCTTTGCCAGCAAGTATCAAATTCAAATAGCTTCATGGCAGGGGTGGGTATCCTGTGTCCACTTACCTCTCTCAATGCTGGGATTCCAGCTGACTTGAGCCTGGGCAGGGTTCTTTGCCTGCTGCCACAATCTCTGTGAGTTCCTCTGTGCCTCAGTCATGCTATGTCTGGAAGATGCTATCTGCTTGGATTCATCTACCACCTCCGGCCTTTGCAATCTTTCTGTCTCTTCTTCTTCATAGATCCCTGAGCCTTGAACAGATGGGTTTGATGTAAGCATCCCACTTAGGAGGACTGGGTGCTCCAAAATCTCTTGCTTTGCACATTGTGCAGTTGTGAGTCTCTGTACCGTCTATTGCAATAGGAAGCTTCTTTTATGAGGGCTAAGAGATGAGCTAATCTATGCTTACCGTAATATGTCATCAGAGTCTTTTTATATTACTGTTCCTTTAGTAGAATGATAGTAGTACGGTTGATGTTTTTTTTCTTTAAGCCCATGACTTATCTAGTCTCAAGTTCTTGGCCACAAGAAGTCAGGTGGGTAGGGAGCTAGGGAGGACCTAGGCAGAGTTGGAGAAGAGGGAGAAACATGATCAAAATATATCCTATGAAAAAACATTTTTAAAAAAGACTCAAGACTGCTCTTAGAAGAATGAACTGAAATAGGGTCATTTGCATTCTTCCATCCCTTGATGCACACCTCAAGTGTGTTCTGTAGTAAATCGTGGCCCTCTGTAACTAGGGTCTGTTTCCCAGTCTGTGCACCTTGCCCGATTTCCTAACAGTCAGAGCTCCACCTCAGCTGCTATAGCATTTCTCTGGGGAGCTTTTAAGCATCTGCATCCTGGCTTCATTATGTTCTTTTATCATATCAATAGTCTGTGCATCTCAGACTGTGCCTTATGGTACCCAGCTAACTAATGCATGATTTTGAAAGTGTAAATATAAATACACAGAATGAAGCACTTCAGAAAGTCACAGGTTTTATCTGCCTAAAGGCTGGGAGTCCATCAGTTTTGCTCAGCACTGAAACAGTAAGGAGGAGTTAGCATAGGCCCCCACAGGCCAGTGATGTAAGTGTCCCTCATCACAAAGCTCCATTCAGTGTCCACCTTTCCAGGCTTTCTTTGTGCGCCCACACAGCTATTACTATCAAGTGAGCAAAAGAAGCATAATAAAGCCTTTACAAAAGAAAAGAAAAGGAACTTGCAAACTTTGGAAACAATGAGGCACCACATGTGAAGGACAGAGGCTGACAGAGACACAGGTGGAAGGAAAGACAGGCAGAAGCCCAGCGTCCATGGGCTACTCCACCTCAATTTGGATTTTGCCATGTTTTGGGTTTGTTTTTTTGAGGGGGGAGTCTTTTGTTTGTTTCTTTGTTTTTGTCTTAAGATTACAACAATAAAAATCTAGGCTGACAGATGTCTTTCAGTTCACCTATCCTCTGTCATTCCCTTTGGTCATTTCTACATTCAGGTATTTTTCAATTTTTCAGATACTGTTTTTAATTTGTAGATTTTTTTAATTCTTTTCATTTTTGTTACATAGGTTTCTTACCTTGTCCCTTGCTGCTTCTGCATTTCCTTTTTCTTCACTAGCATAGTCATGAGCCTCTACTTGAAATTCTTGGCTAAATTACAGTGTGTGGGTAGTCTCAAGGGTCTCCATTGATATTTTCCTTTTCTTGCGCATGTACCCTTTCTTTTGGTTATTTACATGAGTCTGGAAACTTTGCATTGTATCCTAGACACCGTGACTATAAAATGACGGAAAGTCTATGATTCGTTATCAGCACTAATGAAGAAAACATTTAACTGAAAGCCCCACTTATTTGGGGTGGCTGCTGTTTTCTCCCTAGCCATCTTTTCTCTGTACCTGAGTTCCTTTCCATCCACACTGCACATATGTGTCTCAAGAGTTGGCCAGAGACAAGCGCTCTCAATTTGAGATGCTCTCTGATCCTTTCATGCCCAGCATCTTTGTTCTCCCCAGTAGCTTTGATTCATTCGAATCTAGTTTCTTAGTCCTCAGACAAGAAGGATTTTAGTTTTTTCTACCCATGATTATCTATCCTGTGGGTCATAATGAACACTAGACTGCAAATGCAGTGTCCTGTTCCTCTGCTCTTCCAAATCTGCCCGTGTTGCTCTGCCTCAAATGACTTAAAGGGGCTGATTTGGGGGTTTTGTCTAAAGTTTATCTTTATTATATTCAGAAAGGTCAGTCTCTGGAGGGTCAATGAAGTCTTTATTGGCAGAAAATTAAAAAAAAAATCTAACATTGACATGAGATTTATTTGAACCAGGGATCAGCATAACAAAAGAGGGGACAGAGGAAGTAAGGGAGAAAGCATTGCCCTATCTTAATGTCTTCCAACTTTTCCAGTGAAAGGCTCTTTTCTCACAGTCCCTATGAGCCAGCTCGGACTTCTCTCCTCTTACAGCTGAGACCACTGAGTTGCACAGAACATTAATCTGCTAAATCTCACATTGCCAGGATGTGTGGAGTACTCGAATGTAAAAGTACCGCTCTCCAAATTTACTTTGCTTCCTTGGCACCACGCTTCATGCCACTCTTTACAAACCCATAAAAGCATCCGTCTAAATTGGAACAGGTTTTTTTTTCCCCCTGAAATATAAAAGTTGAAACTTTTCCAATGAAAATTATATTCCTGAAGAGTAGTCAAACAACCTTGGCCAAATCTTTAAAATTTTTCTATTATAAGTTTTCCTGTTTCACTAAGAAGAAATATTTAAAATCCTATACATATCAGATTTAATTAAGCCAAGAAAGCAGGGAACCAGAAAAGTATAGGAAATGAAATTTGTATTTCTTCATTATGGAAATAAAACTGAAACACAGGAGGAGGAGCAAGGACAAGATAATATTTTTTGAGTGCTGCCTCATATTCCCCTTTTCCACGGAAACACTGTAGGGTACTGTGCCTGCTCATGTATGCTCACCAACATGAGTAAGAACAATGGTTCCAGGCTTCGCTTATGTTTCTCTTAAAACATATGTACAGTTTACCTTATTCCCTGGTCCTCTGATAAGAACAGAAGAGAACTCATAAGAGCACTGTAACGCATGCAGATGGGAAATAATGAAGAGGATGCAATCTCACTGAGACACTGACAACTCAAAGTCAAGTCACTTGTGTTGTGACGAGCACACCATTGACTATGGTGACCGAAGAGCCCCAAGGAAGTAAGCCACAAACGGTATTGGAGTTACACTGCTTCCAGAACAATCAAGCAAACCGTGGGACATTGTCACCCTCCACTATCATCAGGGCTCATCTTTTGTCACAGTGGCTTCTCTCCTCACTGATGTGGTTTGGATATGGACATGGATAGTGTCTCCCATATGATGGTTTGGATATGGATAGGTCTCTCATATGGTGGAACCTTTAGGAGGTAGAGTCTAGGTAAGTCTTTAGGTCACTAAAAGCATGCCCTCCAAAAATAATTGCGGGGTCCTTGTCTCTCCCTGCTTCCTGGATCATGATGTCAGGGTTTTAGTCTAGCACAGGCTCCTGCTGTACCTTGTTTTTATAAGCGGTCTAAAGCGATGTGGCCTCTCTATCTTGAACTGAACCTCTGAAAAAGTTAGCAAGCCTTTTCTCCTTGTAAGTGAATAGCTTTTCGTACTTACGGTTACACAAAGCTGCCCGATACAACTGCATTCATTTCTGCTTCCACATACTTCTCTACAGATCTTGATACCCTGTAGTTAACTGGAGACTCTTGCTAGCTTAGCCTTTAGGGTTCTTGCCTTCCCTCATTCATTCCACAAAAAATAGAAATGATGCTACTGCTAGATGCCACTTGCATGGTGCCTACTGTGTGCCACTCACCCTTCCAAGTGCTTTGCATGAATAAGTCTTTTAATTACTCTAGTTTGGATGTGACCCTGAGGGCAGGGACTTGTTATTCCTCTGTCGCACTGCAACCTGAACACCTCCCATGGCTTTGGATACATAGAGGGTGCTCACAAAAATACATGTTTTAAAATGAATGTGTCTCTAGTGTGTTTTTTAAACTCAAATTCCCAAAAAATCCTTCATTAACCTGATTGTCACTCAGAAAGCAACACCCATTTAGTGATAGGTGGTTCTAAATAGCTGGGTTTTCTATACAGCCACTCTGTGAACATAGGCCAGGAGTAGAGATTTGTTATTTTTTTTTTCAGTGACACTCTGGATTGCTGGGCTGTGATAATATTAATGTGGTGAGATTTCTGGGACAGAAATTGATGGTGGCATGAATAATCCGATGGGGACAACAATCAAAGGCATACTACTCTCAGTCTTAGTTATGAACTACATAACGTGATTTAAAAGACACTTACATGGTTCATAGGTGAGTGTGAAAAATCAGAAAAGAGTCCATATCTCCCTTCATGTTGTTGCTAGTATTCATGAGGAAAAAGAAGCATTATTTGGCATTATTTAATGATGAAGGATTAATGCTGCAGAATGTGAGGGAAGGAGTTATTCCTACTGAATATGAAGCTATGGGTTCCATTCTTTAAGATTCAGAAAGACACACAGGGCATATACTCACTCATAAGTGGATATTAAACATATAATATAGGATAAACATACTAAAATCTGTACACCTAGGGAAGCTAATCAAGGAGTACCCTGGCTAAGATGCTCAATCCTCCTTTAGAAAGGCAAAGAGAATGGACTTCGGAGGAAGGAGAAAATAGGGAATAGGACAGGAACCTACCACAGAAGGCCTCTGAAAGGCTCTGCCCTGCAAGAGTATTGAGGCAGATGCTGAGACTCAAAGCCAAACTCTGGGCAGAGTTCAGGGAATCTTATGAAAAAAGGGGGAGATAGAAAGACCTGGAGGGAACAGGAGCTCCACAAGGAGAGCAACAGAACCAAAAAAATCTGAGCACAGGGGTCTTTCCTGAGACTGATACTCCAACCAAGGAGTATGGAGATAACCTAAGACCCCTGCACAGATGTAGCCCATGGCAGTTCAGTGTCAAAGTGGGTTCCATAGTAATGGGAAAAGGGACTGTCTCTGATATGAACTGATTGGCCTGCTCTTTGATCACCTCCCCCTGAGGGGAGCAGCCTTACCAGGCCACAGAGGAAGACAATGCAGCCACTCCTGATGAGTCCTGATAGACTAGGATCAGAGAGAAGGGGAAGAGGACCTCCCCTATCAGTGGACTTCGAAGGGGCACAGGTAGGGAAGAGGGAGGGAGGATGGGATTGAGAGAAGAGGAGGGAGGGAGCTACAGGGGGGATACAAAGTGAATAAACTATAATTAATAAAAATAAAAATAAATTTAAAAAATGACAAAAAAGATTCAGTAAATACTGTAATCCCAGTATTTTGATGCAGTCCCTATTCCCCTCAGACATAAGGAAGGTAAGCAATGCTCATATCCATTGCACTGAAAAGTTTGCAAGTATGACAATGATTCTGCTATTGAAATTGAGAGCAGTTATAAAGTAGTATTAAAAAGTATCATTAAAAATGAGGAATTTTAGAAGGAATCTATATCTCTAATAGCAGAGAGTTGGATAGAAAAGCTATGAAAAAAAATACATACAATCAAATGTTTTTCAGAAATAAATGCTAGGTAGAGATGGGCAATTGCCTGGAAAGATATTAAAACACATTGTTAAATGAAAACAGCAAGTTATAAAATGTGCATTTGATTAGCTTTTCCCTAGAAAACATCCACCTTTCATCTTCTCCCCTGCTAGCACATCAATCACTTCAGTTCAAGGCTACACAGCAAACTGAAAAACCTGTTAATCTCAGTGTGCAAAGAGTATTGGTCATTTTAGATTTTATTCCCCTTTTTCTTATCGTTAGGGTTTTTAAAAAAAATATTTTCCCTGTTGGATATATCTTACTTTTAAAGAAAGAAAAATAGAATGAAACACAGTGAGCTAGTGTGAGGTGGAGAGAGACAAAGCCAACGTGCCGGGGAGAGAAATTTCATTCGGAGTCACCATCAACGTGATTCCACAGAACTAAATAGTGCAAACCTGAGTCTTAATAGATTCGGCTATCGGGTTCTTTAAACTGCCCTGTAATCTGAAATGTCCGAGTGCTACTCAGACTCCCAGCTCCTAAAGTGAAGCAACTGTCATAGAGAAAGAGAATTCCTCCTTCTGATAAGTGGGGACACAGATGATGTACTAGTCTGACCTATCAATTTTATGAATGATTAACACTATTTTACAACATATGTGCGTGAACATGTAACACACTTCTTTATAATGTATGTATAAGCTAATAGCACATTGTCATTTATTAATATTCTTAGTAGTTTTATTTACACCTTCAACTATATTAGCTGCCCTATCTCTTCACATATTACATAAGAGTAAATGTGTATACTCACGCAACATCTTTAAGTACAACTTGAGTAACTGAGATTTTGCTGTTTGGGAACTTATTTGTGCAGTCACTCTTCCTTAATCTAACAACAGTATATTCAGAATTGCTTCAAAGGTAGTTGTCCCTGAGGTAAGTCACTATTCATGACATAGCAGACTCCAGGAAAAGGTTCAAATAAAACTCATTTGGTCCAACTTTTAAAGGCTTTAATCAAGGATAATATGCTGAGGAATGAACAGAGTTCAAGGGACTCAAAAGGAATTAGTAACATAGAAAGCAATTACTAGGTCCAGACCAACTGGGGACAGGACTAAAGATAATATTTCTGAACGGAAGAAGTGACACCTAGGAGCAGGGTGACCCCATGAGAGCTGTGACTATGGAGGTCGCAGCTAGTCCAAAGCAAAGTCCAAGAGCACAGGGAAACAGAAGCGGATAGCTGATGGATCTCTCTTTCTACCCTCAGGCTTCTCCTGCTTGAATCCAGTTGAAAAGCACCCAGGAAGTGCTCCAGAAAGATGCGAAGCTTCAGGGCCAGGATGGATGGGAGGTAAAGAGAGAATGAGCAGCAGGGGTGAAGGGGAAATGAAGAGTGAAAGATGGGCCTGTTCAGCTCACTCACTCTGGATCCTTTTCAAGCAACTGCTATGTTCCAGACACTAAGCAGAGATACGCTTAATTCAACAAGCTCTGCTTGGGTTTTGTAAGATCAGTTAGACAGGGCCCTCAAGGCAGCTTCCTTTTGCAGAATATTCTATTTACAGCATTTCAACGGTGGCAGCTTTGTGTGGATTAGACGGCCAGTGAGGTGACTACATCTTGCATCTGCATAATGGAACACTGAAAAGCCTGACCTACGGAAGGTCGCAACTTTTTGTAATTAAACCTGGGGTGAAAACACGGTTGAATTTTAGAATTTTACATAAGGGAGTTTTCTAGGTTCTTTGCTGATTTAAAAGAAAAAGCACAAATATGACACAATACAGGAGTGGCGACAGAAGGCAGGGACAAAAGCAAATAGATTAATGAGCTCTTCAAAGTGAAATTCACAAACTGCTTCCTGAAGCTTTACTTGAAAGATCTGAGGCAGTCATGCAATTGAGTGGAGAGTGAATTTTTTTCTGGGACTTGAGGTATGGACAAAGGCAAGGGATTACCAAAGACAGAACAGTTGGAGGCCAGTGATCACACAGAACATCCTTGGTAATTCTGAGAGCATCCTGACCCAGCTAGTCTGTGGAATCCAGGTTAAGTTCATGTGTGTAACAGGAATTGATTATTCTGTATATGTTAATTAAACACAGGGAATTATTATGGCAGCAGTTATTCTTAAATCAGTATGATACTTTCTCCTGAGTTGCCAAATACATATGGTCAAGAAACTGTGAATATAATTCTTATATGTGTTTTTCCTGATTGGCTCATAATTTTTCTTACTGTATATAGCCTATTATTATATAAAAAAGAGGCTTTTATTGGACTAAAAAGGGGAGATGTTGGAGGGGGATCTTGTGTACTGTGTTTCCAGGTGCTGATTTTGGGGTTCAGAGATCTGGTTCCCGCTTGCCACAGGCATTGTCATGTATGTTGAACCATCTCCTGTATCCATGTTATGTAAAGAATGTTCTCCAGTTATCCCTGATTGGTTAATAAAGATGCTGAAGCCTATGACTAGGCAGAAGAGAGGTAGGCGGAGTTTAGGTTTCCCAGGCTTGGAGTCTGAGGAGGACCACAAGAGGAGTAGAAAGGAGAAGGACAGAGACAGAGAGGGGACAGGTCACCATGGAGGTAACCAGGAGCATGTTCCCAAGAGCAGCTTGTACTGACAACTTGCCTGATGGATCAGAAGCAGCCAAAATGGAACATATGCAAGTATTTAAGATTTTGGATGGGAAGCAGACAAAATAGATTAGAGGGTTGATATCTGCCCAGCTCTAGTGCTTTAAGGCTTACTATAAGTTTAACAAGTTTCTCTGTCTTTTATTTGGAAAATAGATGGTTTAGGAATAACTGCTGCCATAATAATTTCCTGCAACCATTATTATTATTCATTCTACACGTGTATATTTCCCTCTTCACTTCTCCGGCCACACTGAAGGTCATTTTCCTTCTCAGAGTTGTCATTCTCCTTACAGGTCAAGCAGAGTATTTTGAATACAGTAGCATGTCCTTTGGCACACAGCAGACTAGTCTTTTAATGCTTTGAATGGATTAGTATTTCTAATCAAATTCATAAGACTTAGAAACTGGGACATTTGTTTTCTGTGTAAACTTTGAGGAAAAACACTATTTTTTCAGAACTTTAATTTTCTCTTCTGTTACATGGGAATAGAGGAAAGAGATGAAATAGAACAGAGAGGGCTTTAGGAAATCATTGACTGTGAAGTCAGGTAGAAACCTCAGTGTATGCCTCATAGTATACATCAGCATACTCCTCTAGATTCCTTATGTTCTCCTGTCAGTATTCTGGGTAACAGAGAAAGGAGGCATAGCTCCCACTGTCACTCTCAGCTGCCTGAGAAGTTCCTCTCAATGCTTAGGAACCTTGACTCAGACCAAAGAGAAGACTCAGGATAACCTTGTTGACAAAGCAGAAATAGTATTCAAGAAAGATATTTTAATATTGGCTTAAGCACAAGGGTCAAGGCAAAGGGTCAACACACAATGAAAGAGACACTGCAGAGTGTGGGTGTGGAATTCGCAAGTAAGAGTCATGGAAAGTAAGACGTACCCAAGTGTGGGTGTAGGTTGATTTATTTTTTTAACAATAGTCATATATAGGATGTGGGTGGGCTTTGATGTTACTGTCTTTAAAGGTTGTTAAGTAACCTAAATGAGATCATAGGATGGTTTGTGAGAGGTACTCAACAAGATTATAACTGAAAAGACACCCAAGACAAAGAAAGGCAGGATATATATATATATTTTTTTACTATAAACAATACTGTTGTGTGTTGGGGGGAGATGAGACCCTCCTCAAGATCATAAGCTTTTTAAAATTTTAATTTTAATTTTTTACATTAATTACAGTTTATTCACTTTATATCTCAGCTGTAGCCTCCTCCATCATGCCCTCCCTATCCCACCCTCACCTCCTCACATGCTTCTCTCCAAGTCCACTAATTGGGGAGGTCCTCCACCCCTTCCATTTGACACTAGCCGATCAGGTCTTCTCAGAACTGGCTTCATTGTCTTCCTCTGTGGCCTGGTAAGGCTGCTTCCTGCTCAGAGGAAGGCGATCAAAGAGCCAGCCACTGAGTTCATGTCAGAAACAGTCCCTGTTCCCCTTATTAGGGTGCCCACTTGGATACTGAGCTGCCATGGACTACATCTGTGCAGGAGTTCTATGTTATCTCCATGCATGGTCCTTGGTTGGAATATCAGTCTCAGAAAAGACCCCTGGGCCCACATTTTTTGGTCCTGTTGTTCTCCTTGTGGAGATCCTGTCCCCTCCAGGTCTTTCTATCTCCCCCTTCTTTCCTAAGATTCCTTGAACTCAGCCCACAGTTTGGCTATGAGCCTCAGCATCTGCTTTGATACCCTGCTAGGTAGAGTCTTTCAGAAGCCCTGTGTGGTAGGCTCCTGTCCTGTTCCCTGTTTTCTCCTTCCAATGCCCGTCCTGTTTGCCTTTCTGACTGAGGCTTGATCAGGGTCCTCCTTCTTGATTAGTTTCTTTAGGTGTACAGATTTTCAGTATGTTTATCCTATATTATATGTCTAATATCCATTTATAAGTGAGTACAGTACATACCATGTGTGTCTTTCTGTTTCTGGGATACCTCACTCAGGATGATTTTTTCTAGACGCCACCATTTGCCTGCAAAGTTCATAATTTCCTTGTTTTTAATTGCTGAGTAGTATGCCATTGTGTAAATGCACCACAATTTCTGTGTCCATTCTTCCATTGAGGGGCATCTGGGTTGTTTCCAGCTTCTAGCTATTACGAATAAAGATGGTATGAACTTTTTGAGTTCTTTGTATATTCTGGATATTAGACCTCTGTCAGATATAGGGTTGGTGAAGATCCTTTCCCAGTCTGTAGACTGTCATTTTGTTCTGTTGACAGTGTCCTTTGCTTTACAGAAGCTTTTCAGTTTCATGAGGTCTCATTTATTGCTTGTTGATCTTAGAGCCTGTGCTGTTGGTGTTCTGTTCAGGAAGTTTTCTCCTGTACCAATGAGTGCAAGGCTCATCCCCACTTTATCTTCTAACAGGTTTAGTGTGTCTGGTTTTATGTTGAGGTCATTGATCCACTTGTACTTTAGTTTGTGCAGGGTGATAAATATGGATCTATTTGCAATTTTCTACACGTAGACATCCAGTTAGACCAGCACCATTTGTTGAAGATGCTGTCTTTTTTCCATTGTATGGTTTTGGCTTCTTTGTCAAAAATCAAGTATCCCTAGGTGTCTGGATTTATTTCTGGCTCTTCTATTCAATTCCGTTGACCCACCATTCTGTTTCTATGCCAGTACCATGCAGTTTTTATTATGATTGCGCTGCAATACAGCTTGAGATCAGAGATGGGGATACATCCAAATAATGTGTTGTTATTCAGGATTCTTTTGGCAATTCTGGGTATTTTGGTTTTCCATATGAAGTTGAGAATTGTTCTTTCAAGGTCTGTAAAGAATTGTGTTGGTATTTTGATGGGAATTACATTGAATCTGTAGATTGCTTTTGGCAGGATTGCCATTTTCACTACCAATCCATGAGCATGCAGATCTTTCCATATTCTGATACCTTCTTCAATTTCTTCAGAGACTTGAAGTTTTTGTTTTTGTTTTTGTTTTCAAACAGGTCTTTCACTTGCTTGGTTAGAGTCACACCAAGGTACTTTTTGTTATTTGTGGCTATTGTGAAGGATATAGTTTCTCTAATTTCTTTCTCAGCCCTTTTGTCTTTCTTATATAAGAGGGTTACTGATTTTTTTTTTTTTTTTTTTTTTTTAGTTAATTTTGTATCCAGCCACTTTGCTGAAGGTTTTTATCAGATGAAGGAGTTCTCTGGTTGACTTTTTGGGGTTGCTCATGTATACTATCATATCATCTGCAAATAGTGATTCTTTGACTTCTTCCTTTCCATTTGTATCCCCTTAATCTCCTTTAGTTGTCTTATTGCTCTAGCTAGGACTTCAAGCTTTTAAGCCTTGAACCTGGTCCACTGTTGCTCTAACATAAGGTAAATAAATGTGGAAGGAATATGAACTCTGTGATGGTAGTCATATAGTGAAAGTTGCCATTCTGAAACTTGCTTCCAAGCTGGTGAGAAGCTTCACCAGACTCCCAGAAGAGAGATTTTCTTTTTCATGCCCTATAGCTTCCTGTTCTCTCTACTCTGCCCAACTCTGTGACTCCTAACAGAATGGTTCAAAACAAATTTCCTCAAGATTAGACAAGTTCTGTTTTAAGCTTGAAGCTTCTAGAACTTTTATTGGGACTGAGATTTCAGAACAGTGCCATGTCCTTGAGTTACCAGTGACACTGGCAGTGCTAATCCCAGGCTTAAATTCTCATTCTCTTTTCAGTTGTGATGATCCATAAATAAATAAAGCAATAGCTTAATGAAGTGAAATACCAGCAGATATTTCAGAAAAACCACTTTTACAGTGTGAATAAATAGGTCTTATTAATTGGTTTTGAAGCTGTACTTTTAATATTTGCTTTCTCATGACATGAAAAGTAACTAAACCATGAGAATTTCCTGATAGAAGATCTTCTGAAATGATGAAAATACTTTTATTCTTGTGCCACATCTAACTATTGATCATTTGAAATGTAGCTAATTCAACTGAGGAATTAAATTTCGAGTTTCAGTTTATTTTAGATAATTTGAATTTAAATTAGTTTTGGACAACACACCCCTAGAGAGTCAGCACTATTCCAACTACAAGCAGAAAATCCATTCTGCTTTCTAAAATAATATTTTTAAAAATATTTTATTTCATAATGTCATGCCTTTATATGAAGAATTTCAGACATTTTCATCCACCATTACCCTCCCTCATCCCATCTCTTTCATGCTGAAACCTTTCTTCTTCCCAGAAAGTACCTTTCAGTCTTAGTTACTGTTCTATTGCTGTGAAGACGTCATGATCAAGATCAGTATATATATATATATATATACATATACATGCACTTAATTAGGGCTTGTTACATATTCATAAGTTTAATCTATGGTCATCATGGCAGGGTACATGGCAGCAGGCAGACAGGCATGGTGCTAGGGCAGTAGCTGAGAGCTTAGCTTGAGGAAAGAGAGGGAAGAGAGACAGAGACAGAGATAGAAAGAGACTGGGCCTGGCATGGGCTTTTGAAACCTCAAAGCCTACCCCTAATGACACAACAAGGCCATACCACTTAATTTTTCCTAAACAGTTCCAACAACTGAGAACCAAACATTCAAATATATGAGCCTATGGGAGGGGGACATTCTCATTAGCATCACCTCATTCTACTCCCTCATGCCCTTAGGCTTGGTAGCCATATCACAAAATGCATTCAATCTAACTTCAAAAGTCACCACAGTTCTTCACAGTTGCAGCACTGTTTAAAATTCCAAAGTGTTTTTCTGAGACTCAAGGCAATCTCTTAACTGTAACCCACTATAAAATCAAGAACAAATCACATAGTTCCAATATACAATGGAACAAAACATACATAACTATTCCAAAAGAGAGGAGAAGGGGGCACAATGTGGAAACACCAGACCAAGGCAAAACTGAAACCTAGTAGGGAAAACTCCACGTCCTAACTTAGTAGGCTCTTTTGAACTTCCATTCCTTCCAGCTTTGTTGATTACAACACACTTCTCTCTCTTGTGCTGGTTCCACATCCTGTCCGCATCTCTCCTTGGAAAGTATCCCATTACTCTGGCATCTCCAGCATCTTGGGGGCCCCACCAAAATTCAGGCTTCATCATTACAACTTCACACAGTGGGCTCTCCAGACCTCCATGCAGGAACTCCAGTGCCACATGTCTGGCCTCCACAGCTTTCCTTAACCATACAGACATGTCCTACAACCCCTTTATTTCAGTATCCTTGACTTTAAAGCTAGAACCATGTGGGTGAAGTTGCCAAGTTTTTCTGCTTACTTCGGCTGGAGTTAGTCCCCTTCATGACTTACATTTGCACAAGCATTGCCTTGTTGGTGGTTTCCTTTGTTGAATTAGCTGGGTTGGAGTCTTGCCCTGAGGGCACTACTCCCTTTATTCCATTTTGTATCAGGCCTTCCTTTAAACGTTTTTTTTTTTTTTTTTTTTTATCCTCTTGAGCAAAGGAGTTGACATCAACAATACATTTCTTGGTTCTCTTCTTCCCTTCGGACTGTACCTTTTGGGTTTCTCTTTGCCTAGCTCACTCCTTTTCATTGTAGATCTACGTAAGAGTGATCGCTAACAGCCACATAACAGAGTCAACATTAGTCTGTCTTGAAATCTCCTCTGCTAATGACATTAATTCAAAACCCTTTGACTTAGCCTCTAACAGATGTTTTGGAAAAAAACAGAAGTGACACATTCTTTGCCAAAATATCACAAAAATGGTCTCTAGTATTCTTTCCCTCTGAAACCTCTTGAGCTGTACTGCCTCAGTTCATACTGCTCTCCACACTAGTGTCTTCCAAGCTTCTACTAGAATGGCCTATTATGCCCTCATGTTGTATGTAGTGTTTAATATTTACTGTTGGTTTATCTTTTAGTAATGCTGCTGTTAATCCTAAACAGCTGTATAACCAAATCACCACACAGAGGCTATGATTTATTTAGTTAACCTAGAACACAATGCTGGACAATATTTACTCCATCCTAAACCTCCGAGCCCTCATAGTTTCCTAACATTTAGATGGTCTAGTCCATCTCTCCACATGGTTCCAAGATCTCTCTTTACATAAACCTAAAAATGATGTGAATCCCACCTTTAGATCAGTAAGGACATAACATCTATTATTAAGAAAAAAGAATTTACATGATAACCTTAAGGAAAATTTTGTCATTTTAAATCTTAGAGTATCTCTGCAAATGACTAAACAGCAGGAGTTGCCATCCTGGCTTTTATTATGTAAATAAGCTTGATCCAGAACTCAGAGATCTGCCTGTTTCTTTTTACTTTGTGTTGGGAAGAAATATAACTTTTTTTCAATTCAGTATCATTGTAATTCAAAGCCTTTAAATGAAAATCAAAGAGACAAGAAAATTTTAAGTTTGGGGTCAGTTGTGCCAATTTACACTGTAACAAACAAAGCCCAATTTGTTATTTTAGTTGATGTTTCAGTGAATTGGCGGACCCTTACCAGAAAGAGCTGACAAGTATCTTGCAGCCAGAGAGCTTTGGATTTTAGCCATTATTAATCTAATTATTAGGAAGAATGCCCCCCCTTTTTTTTGTCTGTGGCGTAGTATTCCAATCCTTGTTTTTTTTTTCCCATTCTTTTCCTTCAACTTTCTTGGAGAAGGTATGGAGAAGAACCAACACCATTAAACATATTGCAACTAGATCCATGACTATGACAGCCAAAATGAAGCCAAAAGGGATTAAAACACCCTCTGCCATGGCAATTTTTTTTTTATTATTTTAGATGAAGTTTTAGGCCAAAACTTCATCTAAAAGTTTGTTTGCCTCCAGTTCCTTTCTTTCCTGCCATGGCTGTGAAGCTGAGCCAGTTGTGCCAGCCACAGTATAAAGGAGCCATGCTTGTTTTCCCCTCAGTTAAAAGGCAGCAGCAGCCAATTTTGTTATAGAAGTCTGAGGTCTGCACATAGGAGGCTGTCTTTTGCTCCTGGGCTGGTTTAAGAGTCTCTCTTAAAGAGACAGTAATTGACCTGGGAGTTTTTAGGTTTTAAGTTTGGGTTTTATCACTGGGAGCTTATTCCCCCCACCAAATTATGATAAAGTATGATTTAAAGGGTGTGGATACTTATTTTAGTTGGGCGCCATTTATTGTAGGCAGTGGTTAATATTTGCTATTGCTTTATTTTGGAATGTTTACACAAAGTTGAGACAGGTGATCCTTAGAATAAATATCACAATGCAATATCCGGATTGAAACCAGAGAGTAGGGGGAGAAATCAGCATTTGAATGAAGAAGGGTAAGATGTATACATTTCAAAAAAACATTATACCAACACCCCAGTTACAATGTTCAACTACTTTTCTAATCCAAAGCCCCAAATTCTTCTGTACTCCTTCCCCAAACAGCATAGTCAGGCCTGCCAGGGCAATATACCAGTCCCTGGTACCAATTTCTATCTTAGTCACTGTTTTATTGCTATGAAAAGACACCGTGATCAAAGCAACTCTTACAAGAGAAAGAATTTAATTGGAGGCTTGTTTACAGTTTCAGAAGTTCAGTCCATCTTAATCATCATGGGGAGCGTTAGCAGCAAGCAGGCCGTAGCAGTAGCTGAGAACTTTATTCTGATCCATAGTCAGAGAGAGAAAAAGCTTAAGTCTGGCTTGAGCTTTTAAAACTCCAAAGCCCACCATCAGTGACACACCTTTTCCAAGAAGATTGCACCTCTTAATCCTTCCTAAAAAGTATTACCTAGCTGGGAACCAAACAAATATATAAGCCTACGGAGACCATTCTCTTTCAAACTACCACACCTTCCTACTTCCATGTTTTTTAAATTAATATTAATTTTGTGACCGAGTTTGGCTAGGTTGCTTGCATGACATTGGTGGTGGTTGGGATGTTCACTGAAATATGGACAACTTACTAGTGGCTATATCACTGAAGAAAATTAGATCCCCTTTTCTCAGTAATAATTAACTGCTGATAGTCTCGTGTGGGGCAGGGAGGATAACAGAGCTTCATAAGAGCCTTTCTCACCCATGATAAGTGGTTCACAGGGCCAGTCTTGTACAGATCTTGCGCAGGTAGTTGTCATGAGTTCATGTGTACAGTGGTCGTATTATATCCAGAAGACTTCTTCATGAAGCATACCTCCCGATCTTCTGGCTCTCACATTCTTTTAGTCCTTTCTTCTGCATTGTTCCCTGAGGTATGTAGAGAATGATACAGACATCCAGTTTAGGGCTGAACGTGCAGCAGTCATTTACTTTTAGAACGCTGACCAGTTACTAGCCTGAATTAACCACTGACAACTGCAATAAGAAGTCTCCGTGATGAAGGCTGAAAGCAGCACTAATTCATAGACATATTTGGAAGGAGGTTTGACAGCATGTTGTTGTAGCAGTTCAATAACAGTAGTAAGTTCTCTCCTAGATCTTACAAGCTAACCAGCCACAGGCTCCTGACTGATCTATAGTACCAAGCACAATTTCTTTGTTGTAGACCATGACTCAAAGCTAATCAGAAGGTGATTGATTACCCCATAATATTCATGGCACTGTTTGCCAGTGGACACATCTGGCCTTGAAAGGTGATATTGTAGCTTCTAGGGTTTACAGTTCAATAAGACAGTTGATGACTTTTTTTTTTAGCCCAACAGCCTGCATCACACCTGATACTTATATATGGTAACTAGCAGAGAGGAGGCTTCAAACTTGATTCCAACTTAATTTCTCTATGTTGTTCAATCAAAACCTGTTGTGTCTTCAGCAGTAGGAATTTTCCAGTTAGTTCTGGTGGGCAACCAAGAGCAATGGTGATATTCTACATTGTTTGGAGGTGTTTTTTAAGAGTGACACTATTGGCATTTGATGGTGCCCTGAGCATTGGAAGGCGTGGAAGCATTCTTGGCCAATTATCAACCCCTTTCCCCTAGTTGAATCAATGCTTTCAGACATTGCCACATATCCTAAGGAACATGTATTTCCCAGGTTAATAGTCAAGGCTCTTAGTTCTTTAAAATATTTTTCTAGTAATTAGCCAGAAACTAGGTTCCTTACCAAGTATATACATTAAATAAAATTATTAGGAATTTATTGTCATCAACCAAGTAAGGCAGATGTATGCAAGGGCAAACTCCACATTAACAAATCTTCAAAGTACCCTTTCTTTTAGTTTGCACTAAATAATCTAATTATTCTTTTCTCCTTCTTCTCTTCTTCCTCTTCCTCTTTAAGCTACGTATGACTGAAAGTGTGCCTGCCTGCTGTTTCTTGCTTTTGAACATCTGTTCAAGGCCTTGAGATAAGTATGTTCCATGTCCCCAGACACACAGCATGTTCACCATTTTCTCTTCTTACACAATGACCTTAACTGAGAATAGTCAGTGATGTATACCATATCTTAAACTGAGCATGCTCAGGAATGCAAACTAATTTCCCCATGTGCTTTCTAATATGAACATGTCTAGACTCTGGAATAAAATCCTCATACATCTTTCGTCCCAGGAGGGTACTGTTTTTGAAATAACACCTATACTCTCCTTACATGCTGTAGATAAGAAATTTCTCTCCATTCCTTATATTCTGATTATTGTTATTGACTTTTTGCTCACTACAAGGAGGTCCTGTACATGGATACATTATACATGTATTTGAAGATTTGAGACTTCCTTGCCAGTTTGTGATGACTTTAGTGAGTTCACTAAGGGTTGCAGAAATGGGTTCTTTTTCTCTGCACTTTTAAAGAATAAGAAGGCAGAAGAAGGGAAGGTATCAACACTCAACCAAGTGTATTGAAAGCAAAATTAAACAAATACATACACACACGTACACTCATTGGAAGAGAGAAAGCCAAGCACAAAGGAGACAGCCTTCCAAAGTGGGAAGGGGATGTGGATCTCAAAGTTCAAGTTTGTCTGGCAAAGCAGAAATTGATGTTATGTTTGGTGATGAGAATGACTTCTCTTTCCCTATAATTTGTTGTAACTAGTGATTTGAACAATCTTAGGGGATTGGACAATACAGAAAAAAAAGTGGGGGAGGGATTCTCATACAATGTAGAAATAACAGAGTCTATGGGTCATGGTTGAGTTGTCTTCTCTGCCTGTTAAAAAAAATTAAAAGGCAGGGAAATCTAAAATGTAACAGGTAACAGCAGAGATATCTCATTCAGAGCAGTCAGAACTGGCAGTTAAAAAAGGTGTTTACTGGGGGTGGGGAAACACACATTATCAGACTCAGAGAAAAAGACCCTCTGCAGAGCAGACTCAGGAAGCCAGTATCCACTCTCTTGTCAAGATTTTTTAAGCCTCTGAAGAGTTTTCTTCTAACCTAGGGCTGACCAGTTTGAAGAAAGGGAGGACAATGATCACCCCAGAATTGTTGTGTGTCATGTCTAGAGCAGGCCTTGAACTTGTTGAGCCAGTCCCTCACTGAGGGGATGGAGGAAGGGTTGGAGGTAGGAACATTTTATCAATGGGGGCCAGCTTGTTAGAGATAAAAGCCTAGGAACTCTCTGCCAGGCATTTGTCTCAAGTCAGGAGGATGAGGTAGAAGGCGCCATCTTGGATATTTATCACCTAACCATGATCCCTCTTCCTACTTATGTGCCTACCAGGAAGTCTATTGAATTCCCAGTCCCTCAGTTTCCACCACAGGAGTCCTCCTTGTGGGATATTTGAAAGTCCCATCAAACAGTTCCCTCAGTGGAAAAGCCCACCAAGTCTTTGTTTTGATAAGGAACAAGCGTGGGGTTGGCCATCTTAGATATGTAAGTGAAGAGAACACTAAGTTACTCACCCCCTGTTTCCCTGACTCTACTGGAGCACTGACTCCTAAACCCTGATTTGCACTTGGAGTAACTCTGGCAAACTATTTGCTATAAAAAAAGTGGGACTAAATTAGTCTGTTGAAAACGGTGTGAATTCTGAAATGAAAGGAATGGGGTTCATTTCCCAGCTTTCTCAAAATTAGTTTGCAAATCAGTTAGTGCTCTGTTTCTCAACTTTCTCAGTTTTAACAGGAATGATTACAGTAAAAAGAGATGCTTGGGATTAAATACAGCGGCATCTATAAAAATGCTTAGCTTTTATTAGCAACAATGACACCAAGAGTGATAATAACATGCTACTTTTATTACCTTAATTATTATTAAATATGGTTTTGTTGATAATTAATTGTACTCGATAAGGAAAATACGGTGAAGCTCATACAGATTACATTTGGTGCCTGAGGCAGACTTGGTTAAAAAAAGAGAGCTGTATACAGAGAAATATTCCCATACAAATAATCTCATGCTTTTACCAGGCATGAGGAGCTCCAGGCATGTTGTATTGTCTAGTTTTATAGCTATTTAACACAGACTTTAGTCATTTTGTAAGATGGACCCTCAACTGACAAAATATTCTCACTAGACTGGCCTGTGGGAAAGCCTATGGTACATTTTCTTAATTGATGATTGATGTGGTAGGGCCTAGCCCACTACGGGTGATACCTAGGTCTTGGTGGTCCTAGGTGTTATTAAGAAAGTGAGGAGAACAACATATCATGGAAGCAAAGCCAGTAAGCATCACTCCTCCATGGCCTCTCTGTCAGTTCCTACCTCTGAGTTCCTGTCCTGACTCCCTTCAGTGATGGAATGTGACCTCAGAGTTGTAAGATGAAATAAACCTTTCATTTCCCAAGTTGCTGTTAGTCATAGTGTTTTATCACAGCAATAGATACCCTAACTAAGAGAGAAGTTGATACTAGAAGTGGGATATTGCTGTGACAGGCCTAGCTATGTCTTGAAAAGAGTGAAGAACTTTGAAACCTTGGGCTAGAAAAGCCATTGAATGTTTAGAGATTAATGGGATTATTGTGAGAAATTGCAAGATGAGAATTGTGAGAGCAATTCAGGTGATAGAAGTCTGGTTTGTGACATTTCAGAGGGTTCTTTGAGAGTCTTTTAAAAATTTACAAAAGGGCCATTCCTGTCATGTTTCAAGTTAAGAGCCACTAACGTAAAACCTTTGCTTTGCTTGGACAGTTACTATTGCTTTTCTGAGGCTGAGATACTAGCAGTGGGTAAGAAGAAATTTGCATCATTGAGATGAAATCTTCTTGGGGGGGGGAATTTCCTCAGAAGTACCTCTGCACACCAAATTTCCTCTTCACACCAAATCTATGATTCAGAGGGGGCCAAGTCTGTATCCGATGCTAGCAGCCGAACTAGTCATGTGTAAGAGTCACCTAAGTGATGTTTATTTTGAAGGCAGGAAGGAGTCATAGAGAGCAGCTGAGGTTCAACACTGTGGAATCCCTGAAAAGAGGTTGTTAGGAGGGGTGATTGTTGAAGGCACAGCCACAGAAGCAGTAGGAGGCTCAGGATTGAAGGAGTCAAGAAGAAAGTTGAGGCTTAGCACCGTGTGGCAGGACTGGAGTCCCTGAAGAAAGCCCAGGAGACACTATTGGTGAAGATAAAGAGACTCCAGCAGTTTTTGGAGACGCCAGTACAATGAGATAGCAAAGACAGCAGTAGCCATGGAGTGGAGCTGGCCTGAGCCTAGAAGATAAGCTGCATGTGCTGTGAATGGCAGAATCAGATATATGCATTTGCCAAGTCCTTTGGAGCCTAGAGGATCATGAGCAAATCTCAGATGTCTGTTGGAGTTTGGGTTTGCTCTGATTTGATTGTGATTGTGTCCTGTTTATTTTTTCTTGGAGTAAGAAAGTATTTAACTCATTTTTTAAATTTTTATTCTATAGGAGCCCATAGTTAAGAGACTTTAGAATTTTAGAGACTTTAAAGTCTTACAGAGACTTGGAGATTTTAGACATACTATGGATATTTTAGGACTGGGTATTTTGGAGGCTTTGGATATTTTAGACACTTTGGATATTCAGAGAGGCTTGAACTTTGAATGTTTTAAAGAGACTGAACTTTGAAAGTGCTTAAAGACTGTGAGACTTTTAAAAGTTGGAATGTCTTCTTGGGGATAATAAGAAAGGAAAGGTTATGGTTTAATAGTAATGTGTTTGTGTGTCAAGTTGACAAGGGGTCAATTGTGCTGGATAATTTTACATCAACTTGACACAAACTGGAGTCAATTGGAAAGATGGAACTTTAATTGAGAAAATGTTCTCCAACATCCCCAAACTGGCTTGTAGGCAAGGATTTGGTATATTTTTCTTGATTGATTATTGATGAAGGGAAGTCTTGCTCACTATGGGCAGTGAAACCTCTGGGCCAGTTGGTTCTGGTAGCTATAAAAATGTAGGTTATGCAAGCCATAGGTGCAAGCCAGTAAGAAACACTTCTCTATGGCCTCTGTTCTCAGTTCCTCATTCCAGGTTTCTGCTGTTTGGGTTCCTGCCCAGATTTCCCTTAGTGATGACTGTGCTGTGGAACTGTAAGATTAAAATAAGCCCTTTGCTCCCCAAGTTGCTTTTGATCATGGTGTTTTATCATAGCAATAGAAACCTTAAGATAGATGGGTAATTTTCTATAGTAATCAGGGGTTGTCACAACCATAAAGAGCTAATGGAGAGGTATGAAAAGGCTGAGAAGCCAGCATCCAAGATCTGGGCCTGAAAGGCTAAATCTAGGAGTTCCTAAGGAGGTCCATGAACCTCCTGAAGTTTAATCTGCTCAGGCACCTGCATATAAAGCTAGCACAGTGGGATGAGAGCCTCTGTTTCTTTTCAGCCTTCAATGTCTCTGACTGGCCTGGGGTAAAGACACATGTATGGGACAGGTAGAGATGCTGAGTTCATATCGGAGAACTCAGTCACCAGACTGTAGGTGGGAAGGTGATGCATGGAAGGCTCTATCACAGATGCATCCTTCAGCACTGGTGGTTCCCAGTTGGCAAGTTGTTTTACCTCTTGGGTTCTTTGCCTACTGGTATCAATCAAAGTAACAGTTGTTAAATATTTCTCACACATCAGTGAAGACTTGGTTAGCATTGTTCTTATACCTACAGTTATAAAGAGATAACATTTATTGATATTTGTAATAGGACAACTAGACATACTTATAGGATATGGTATAATATGTCAATAAATGTAGCAAACATTTATTGTTTTTCAAGCTCTTGAATATTTTCATGCAAATTGTTTTGGTTGTGGTGAACTCACTTGATGTCCCTTGATGTCCATACTTCCTTTAATCCACAGTGTCAAAAGTCTTCTGATGACCCAAGTGAAGACATTTCTGCCCTCTTGAGCCTAGATACGGTGATAACCTGTGGCTGTGAATGGAGATAATGCCTACACTTCTAGGTCTTGCCCATTATAGGAAACATGCCTGTGTTGCCCTGTCTCCTTCCTGATGGCTGGTGTGAGACATGTTGCTGTGAACTGTTCTAGATCACAAGTTGGTTGTCATAGATGAAAATCAGTAAAGGAACAATCCTAAAGAAACTGGGCTCCTTGTCCCACTGGACTAAGCTTCAGTTAGGAGGGTGTGGGCTCACACCATGAGGTAAAGAGAAATAAACTGTGTTTGCTTGCAACCCTTTGACATCTATTTTGCTGCCCAGCAGCTTGGCTTGCCTTCTAATTTGTACTATTGGATTTAGAACCTCCTACATAATTTCTCAATTATGCTATTAAGGCATATTCTTATAGAAGTGTGAAAGTGAGCTTGAGGCAGATTTCAAGAAAAAAAAAAAAAAGGCCAAGTTCACACATAGCCATCTAATTTTAGATTGAAAGAGAGGGCTTGAGAGGGTTGGGTGAACCAACAAAGTGTAAGAATGGGCAAAGTCCTAAGTGTCAGGCACCAGCTATAGGGGGATACCCCACAGGAGAAGCAGGCAGCCCTGGAAAGGAACAGGGTAACCAGCCCAGGTTTACAGGAGGGATGGTGAGAAATGCTTCAGATCCAGAAGGCAGTGGCATTTCTTGGCTTTCACGAGCACTGCTAGTATTAAAGGCAAACAAAGTTGACGAATGAAGCAATACTCCCCACAGCCAATGCCAGGGTGATCGTTTGTGTTTAGCAGAGCTGTGTGTATGCTTCCATCGACAATAATAATTTAAAGATTCTAAGCTATAAAGGCATCACCCTGAAATATCTGTCTGCCTCCAGTGCAGGGCTGGCTTCGCAGACACAAAGAATTAGAAGGTACTGCCACCGCCGTTGGTGGAGCCGGAGGAGGGGGGTCCCAGCATACATGTTTATGATAGCCTTTACTGCTTCACAAACCCATCAGCTAAATAGATGTCCTTTCCATGGACTGTGGGACACTATAAATTATTTGTCTTTGCACTTTCTGCTCTTAGGATAACCAGTAAATATTTAAATGAACGAATCTAGTCCAGACTCTTCACTTTTCAATGAATCGTTCAAAGTCAGAATTAACAGTAGAGAATGCTACTGCTGGTTTCTCTTGTGGGCTGAAAGGTTTGTTTTTTCCTAGGATGCAGTCATAAAGCAAACTGTTTATTAGTAGTCTTTTAACCCAGATCTGCCAAAAACACAAATGTACATCCATAAAGCACATACATAGATGCAAAAACACATGCTTAGGTATAAAAAACACAAAGCACGCAAGACAACACAGAACATATACAGCCTATACACACAACACACATACAAAAAGCATAATGTTACACATTAAAACTTCATGTGACCCAGGAGTAATTATTTAAAATGTAATATTGAATGCAGAAACATATGGTATATTCGTGTACTAAGAGGAGTGTTTGGGGTGGGGAGATGGCTCCGTCAGCAAAGTCATTGATGCACAGTGATGAAAACCTCCGTTCAAATCTCCAGAACACATATAATATTAAGTCAGGCCTGGCTGTAATCCCAGCACGGGGATGCTATACACAAAAGGACCCCTGGGATTTGTCAGCCAGCCAGTCTAGTTAATCAGTGAGCCGCAGGTTCAGGGAAAGACTCTGCATCTGAAAAGCATAAGGTGGAGAAGCAGTTAAGAAAGATGCCTGGTGTCAACTTCTGGACTCTACATGCACTTACTTGCATACACATGGAGAGACACACATGCATGCATGCGTGTACACCCCACATGAACACACACAGCATTATTGGATGATTATTAATGAGGTTGCAGTTCAGCCAATCAACCTGCATTTTTCCTTGCTAAATCTGCCAACTCTTATACAAACACGTAGTCAAAGATCAGCAGAAACATCAATTTGTGAACTCAAACATGGACATAAACACACACTCAATGCGTAAATTTCTCAAACAGATTCCACCATCACCAAAGTGGTCATTAGAATATCAGTTCCTGCTTCATTTCAGAGAGCTGGGAAAATTCCCAGGTAGGATGAGGGATGTAAGGGATGATGTGGTTTGATACGGATACAGAAGCCCAAGTCCCTGCTCACTATGGCCCTTTGTAGTAGAGAAAAAGAGCCAATTCCACAATGATATTTCACTTTTCCCTACACACACACACACACACACACCACACACAAACACACACCAGAATTTGCAATCACAAGCATTAATAGGAACAATTTTTTCCACATAGATTTGTGAAGAGATTTGGACTCCATCCAGCAAGAAGCTTAATTCCCTAAAAATCAGATGTGAAATTTACAAATACCCTTGGCAGTGAATGGTAATGAATTAGCCAATGTTTTCTAGAGGAACAGACCAAAGGATGAATATACATATACATATATACGTACATGTATAATACATACATATGTGTACATATAGAATATATTCATATAAATATATATATGTGCATACATATATAATATTATGAATTTATTAAGTCTGCTTATGTTAAAATAGCAGCAACAGCTGAATCCCACCTGAGAACCTGAGCATCCAGTAGTTGCTCTGTCCACAAGGCTGGATGCCTCAGTAGTCCCAGGCTAGCACTGAAAAATCTGAAAGGTTTCTCAAAATCTGATGGTCCTTAGTCTGGGATGGAAGCACTGGCTCCATCATCAAAGGAAGCAGCAACATCAGGTAAACCAACTCAGTAACAAGAGGGAAGGTAAGCGAGCAAATGGAGTATTGTCTTGTCTCTCTTCTCCCATACCCATTTTATCTAGGCTGCTACCACAAGGTACAGTCCACAGTCAGGGTGGGTCCTCCAAGTCAATGGAGGCAATCAGGACAGGGCTTTCTTTGAGGATCCCTACTCAGATGATTCTAACTTGTGAGTCTTTGTTAAAAACCAACCATAATAGGTGGAATGTGTTTAACAACATTCTACTTCTCTTTAAGGTGCCATCAACTCCTAACTTAGAAGTCTTATTTGGACTCCTGACTTTACTTTCTTCACTTATGTCTCTTATCTTATGGTCATCAGAAACCTGGAAATGTCTATGGAGAGCACAACAAAAGCTCTTAGACGTGCTTTTTCTAAGTTGCTTTTGCTCAATGGCCATTCTTGGCCTCTCAATACGTCTCACCTGGCTGTTTACCTCATTTCTACTGCCTCACACAAAATCTGTCAAATAATTCTTTATTTTTAGGAGTTTCTAGAATGAGACACTTCACCATCAGAACTCACTTACACCCCATCTTTTTACTTTATGTAGTTCTCTCCAAATGAGTTATTTTTCCTACAAACAGCCAGCCTCTTCCATAGCTCAGCCTTCCACACACCATTCTCTATGCATGATGCATTCTCCTCTTCCCCTGACTAGTGAATTAATTACCCTTCAGATCTACTTCAAATATACTCTCTGACCTCATCTCTCACTGCCTTCCACTCATGTAGAATTAATCACACCTCCTCTGTGCACCCACAGCATTTTGCATAAACTGCTTTCTCTCTTTTCATCATAGTTATTTATTGACATTTGTGAGCCTCTCAACAAACTTGTGAACCCTTTTGGGGCAGGGTTAACTCTTATTCTTATGTATAGGCCTCCACAACTCCCATTATTCAAGATAGTATTTACCACGCAGAAAGAGATGTTGATGGAAGAATGTTAATGATGGCATTTTGCACTGAGGTTAATAGCTAGGGCTTTTCAATCAGAAAGATCAGTATTCAGATCCAGAAAAAGTCTACTTATTAGCTCTAAATTTCTAACTATTCAGTGGTAGGCAAAAGAATCCCTCCCTCAGATCTTCACAACCTAATTTCTGGAGGCTGGGAATATATTGCATGCATGATAGAGAAAAATAAAATAATCAGTCAACTTTTCGCTTAGGGAGTGTATCCTGAATTATCCAGGTGCACCAACATATAGCTGTTCCTATTGATAGATGACAGATTAGTTCCAGAATCCCTTGCAGACAACAAACTCTATGAATTATCAAGTCCCTTAATAGAAAGGGGGTTAGTGTTTACATGCAACTTATTATATATTCCATTACACTTTAAATCATCTCTAGACTATTTAATCTCTAACACAATTCCAATGCTACACAAATTGTTACCATAACTGTGTGTGTAGGGAATAATAATAGCATTGTATTTCAGATACATACACACACACACACACACACACACACACACACATATATATATATATATATATATATATATATATATATATATATATAATGTAAGTAGACATGAACTCAAAACCTATGGATACAGGGAGCTAACTGTAATCATAAAGGATGTTTGATATCTAAAATCTATAAAAATTCAGATATAATGAGTGTGAACTTCTATAAAAATTTTAAAGCTTCATATTTCTTATTCCAAGAGGGAAGAGCCGGAGTACAACCACAGCCAAATCAAATTAAAACCAAATTCCAAGAATGCAAATTAAGTCCTGTAGCTTTATGCCCTGCATCTGGGATTCACTCACCAACTGCTTGGTCCCAAATGTCTTAGGGTCATTCCATCTCTCTGGCTCTGCCATTAGGAGAACACATAATTCATCTCATAGGTTCATGCCAGCTCCACTCAACAGCTATCGCTGTCCTAGATTAAGCTCAGTCTTAGTATCTCTAATGTACTGTGATCTTATGTTGAGACCCCATAGTTTTATGTCAACTTGATACAGACTAAAGTCATCTGAGGGGAGGAAACCTCAATTTAAAAAAAAAATGCCTTCAAAAAAATTAAGCTATAGGCAAGCCTGTAAGACATTTTCTTAATTCATGATTGGCTTGAACAGTAGGAGTGTATAGTCCATTGTGAATGATGTCATCCCTGGGCAGGTGGTCCTGAATTTTATAAGAAATAGACTGAGCAAACCAATAAGCAGTATTTCTCCATGGCCTCTGCATCATCTCCTGCCTCCAGGTTCCTACCCTGCTTGAGTGCCTGTCCTGACTTCCTCCAGTGATAAACAGTGATATGAAAGTGTAAACCAAATAAAACCCTTTCTTGCTATTTGTTGTAGTGTTTTATCATGGCAATAGTAACTCTAAGACAAGATGGTACCAGGAGTGGGTGGGGTATGACATTCACAAACCTGACTGTTTCAGGGAGGATTGTGGAAGGACTTCAGAATGTTGGGCTAGAAAAGTCATTGAGTTTTGAGAGCTCAGTGGACTGTTCTGCTGGAGCTTTGAATAATGTTGAGAGCAGACAATGAAAGCCTGGCTTGTGAAGTTTCAGGGGGAAGCAAAGACTAGCAGGACATTTGTGTGATGAATCTGCAGTTCTGGTCAGCTAGAGCTGAAGACTCAGTTGTGATTAAGAAGAGACTGGAACCACCAAAGTAAAACCTTTGTTACTGGGGCATTCAGTGATGGCCACCTGGGGCTGAGAAACTGGGTGATTGGGACCATCTCATTTAGGCTAAGTCTCTGGGAAGTGTTCCTAAGAGTCATCACCCAGAAAATGTGGTCCAGAGGTGGCTGAGATTGTACCCCACATGGCAGCTGAAATTGGTAGTATAAGAAACACCCAGCTGGTGTTAGTTTTGAAGACATGAAGGAGTCACGGAGAACAGCTGAGGCTTGGCGTTCTGAGAGGCCAGGAGAGGCCATTGGTGAAGGTACAGCTTCAGTGGAAGTTGAAGGCTCAAGATTGAAGGGCTCATGCAGAGAAGTTGGTACTTGGCACTATGAAAAGAATCTATGAGAGGCTCTTTATAAAAGTACAGCCCAGATTCACCAAAAGACCCCAGAATTTTAGAGACACCAGTGTCACGAGATGACCACCATTACCAGCAGCAGCAGCAGTGGGGTAGAGCCCCATGGAGCCTAAAAGACACACTGTACTGCGGAGGGCACAGCTGGAGAAGCAACCCAAACTCTTCGGAGGAGCCCAGAAGATCATGAGCAGATGCCAAATATTGGACATTGTATTATTTATACTGTTGAGAATTCAGTTTTGCTTTGATTTGATTGTGGCTGTGCCCTGGTACTTCCCTCTTGAAGTAAGAAAGTATTTATCTTAATTTTGATTTTTATAGGAGTCCACAGTTGAGGGATTTTGAAATTTTAAAGGAGATTATATATATATATATATATATATATATATAATATACATATATTTTAAAGACTGGATATTTTAAAGGGACTGAACTTTTAAATGTGTTAGAATTTGTGAAGACTGTGAGAATTTTGTTTTTAATGTGCGATATTGGGGGTACATGAGAAAGGAAAGGTTGTGGCTTGCCAGTGATGTGTTTGTGTATCAGGGTCAATTTTGCTGGATAGTTTTAATGTCAACTTGAGGTAAGCTAAAGTCATCTGGTGGGAGGGACCCTATACTGAGAAAATGCCTATATACAATTAGACTGTAGGTTATATTCTTAATTACAGATTTATGGGGTGAGTTCCAGCCCATTGTACATGGTGCCATCCCTAGGCTGGGGGTCCTGGGAACAAGCCATTAAGCAGCATTCTTCCATGACATCTTGCCTCCAGGATCCTACCTTGCTTGAGTTCCTGTCCTGACTTCCTCCAATGATGAACAGTGATGCAGAAGTAAGCCAAATAAATCTTTCCTCCCAGTTTTTGATGCTGGGAGGAAAACCATGCTTTTGATCATGGTGTTTCATCACAGTAACTCTAAGGAAGACAGGTCTCCAGACACTACTCCTATACCATGAGTTCCTGTTATCTCTTTTTTGTGTCTCTGATTCTGGCACATGGTGCCAGGCCTCAGGCACTCTCCATGGCCCCTTCAATCTTGGGCATTTTGCTGCAACTAAGGCCGCACCTTGCCCAGTTGCCTTCCTTGGCCCCAGCTTCTGTCCATGTGCTCCTCAAACCTTCAAGACCTGTGGTAGGCTTACAGATTACCAAGTTCAGCTTCCCACACATGATACAGCCTTGGTACCTTCAGGACCACAGCTGAGAAAACACTTCACAGAAGTGTCTGTGTACAGGCCTCAGCTGAGAAAACACTTCACAGAAGATTTCACCTCTATGAAGCTGGTCTCATCTTAATCATAGGTAATTACTCAGCCCCTAGCTAATCAGCATCAATTGTCTCAGTAAATCAAACGTTTCACTTCAGTATCATTGTTGATTCTTCAGCCCCAGATGACCAGAAACTACAGATTCCTTTTCCAATCTGTTATCTGAACAGCCCGAAAAGAGTGTTTGCTTTACTCTGAAAGTTCATGAGTCATTCCTCAACTGTCTGCATCGCTCGCAAAAAGCTTATCTTGCAAGCCCCCACAGTGCAGCCCATTAAACTCAAAACACTCAATGGCCAAATTTTCAAACGCCTCTCAAAATTCTCCCCTCTAAAAGAACATGGTAGTTCTGTCACTGTAACTCCTCACTCCTAGGAACAAATTGTATCCCCCTTTGCCTTCTGTTGCTGTGAGGAACGCCATGACCAAAAGCAATTTGAGGAGGAAAGGGTTTATTTTATCTTACAGCTATGCAGTCCATCATAAAAGGAAGTTAGGCCAGGAATTCAAATCAGAACCCTAGAATCCGGAACTGAGGCAGAGGCCAGGCAGAAAAATGTCTCACTTGCTTACTCTCCATGGCTCACTCAGTTTGCTTGCTTGTTAAAATAGGAATATTTGTTCAAAGGCAGCACTACCCACAGTGGGCTGGGCCCTTCCACGTCAATCATTAAACAAGAAAATGCCCTACAGAGTTGCCTACAGGCCAAACTGATAGGCCAATTTCTCAATGAAAATCCCCCCATCTCAGATTACTACAGTTTATGCCAAGGTCATCAAAAAATTAACCAGCAAAGTAGTCACATCTGAGAAAGTCCTGGATCTTGCTTACCAGTTTCAACCTCAGAAGCTCCACCCGTGAAGGTCAGAACTTTGCAGGGCTGTTTAATGGGACAATGGAAGAACATGTTTGGGCCAACGACTATGGAACTTTACACCAGAAATATTATCTTCCTAGTGATTCCTCAAAGTTCTTTCTTGAAGTTCTTCCATATTTATGACTTTGCAGACTAACTTTCTGTCAGAATGACAATGGTTCCCATCCCACATCTAAGAAGTCTGTCTTTGAAGCAAATGGAGACTGTCACATAAAAACACAGCTCATCATAATGAAGAGATGATTCCTAATTTTAAGTTAGCATATATTATTGTACAAAACAATGAGTTTTAGTATGAGATTTCTCACACATACGTATTTTTTTTATTTCTTTTTCTTCACAATTTAGTCACTATATATCCCGATTGAAACCCCCTCCCTCAACTCCCCCCAGTCCCAACCTCTCTCCACTTTCCCCCCACACTCTTTCCCTAGTCCACTGCAAGGGGGAGTCATACGTACATATTATTTACTTTAATTGTGTTTGCCTTCCTTGCTACCATCTCTTATTCCTCTGCTTCATGACCAGTCCCCTTCTTTTTCTCAAGTATTTTTATATGATGAGATAGAGATATTCGAAGTTGTTGGTCAGGATAATCCAAGTGACTCCCAAAACAATATAGGCTATTTGTCGCCTCCCAGAAGCTGAAGGCAAGTCCCTATTGATAAAGATACCGTATACTGTGACACAGGACCCAGTGTATCTGATATAGGGTTGATATAAGGATTTATGTGTGTGTGTGTGTGTGTGTGTGTGTGTGTGTGTGTGTATGTGTATGTGTATACACATATATGTATATATGTATATATATATACACGTGTGTGTGTATGTGCAATTAGTGAGCTCTTTTATGGGCGAGACTATTTCTCCTGCTTTTATCTTTTCTTAGTTGTTGTAATACCTTATTTAGAGCTGAGGCCTCATGAGCTTTCTGCTGTCCAAGGGTGTCTTTTGGTATTATGCTTGTTCAGATCATGTGTAGGTAGCCATGTTGGTTAAACTTCATGGGTATATTTTGGACAGTTCTAGGAGACACAATCTCACAGCAAACTTCAAGCTTCTCTTGATCTTAATCCCACTCCACCTTATGCAAAGATCCCTGTGCTTTTGGTGCAGTTGTGTTGTAAATGTATTAGTTGGCATTTTGCTTTACAAATTTGCTTTTCTACCTGCTGCAAAGAGAAGCTTCCTTGGTGAGGGGTGAAACTAGACTTATCACCTCACATCGCTTTTACTCGTTCATTTGTTAATGGAAATCTAGGCTGGTTCTGGATCTTGGCTTTTGTAAACAGTGCTGCAGCAGACACGTATATGCAAGCACCGCTGCATGGTGACTTAGATTCCTTCAAGCATGCAGTCAGCAGTGGAATAACTGCATCATAGGGTCGTTGTAAAGTCATGTTCTGTTTGTTTGTTTTGTTGAGAAAAGATCTCACTCTATAACCCCGGCTTGTCTTGCACTTTCTCCTTGATCCCATAGAGACCTTTCCATGTATCTTCGTCTGGCCTCAATGCCTTGCTTCTCAAGTGCTGGGGACAGAGGCATGCACCACCACACAGAGATACAGTTTCCTGAGAAACTGCACACTTATTTTCAAGCTTTATTTGTAGACATATCGAACCTGAACCTCAAGTTGTAGGCACCAACACAATAGGTGTATGGAGACACATTTGTGTGGAATATGAGGATGGGTTCTATGCTCATCCAATAAGAAACTGTTGATTTTCCAGAGAGATCAAGTATATTGCTATGGACATACCTTCAAGCCCATGTTTACAATGACATAAAGAGAGAGAGAGAAAAAGAGATCAATACTTACTTTTTACACAGAATCATGGCTGCACAGCTGTAAGATATCTTCAACACATGGGTAAAATCATATAAACTTGTAACTCATGAAATGGAGTCATTCATTGATTCTCAATGTTTTTTCTTCTATGACAATTTTACTGGTAACATTTTGTCCCTTGTTGCTTAAGAAGGTTTAGAGTTTTGTATATGACACGCATCAAGATACCCATAATAGTAGAGGAGTGTGAAGCCTTCAGTGTGAGATGAGATGCTGTGAATGTTGAATAATAATGGGCCACATTATTATTACTGTTACTATTGCTCCACAGGAATTGAAATATGTGTACAGGGAAATAAGCTAGATTCCATTAGCCAGTTTACCCATCATGTACGTGAAATAAACTTAGAGTGTATTGTCTTAATGACTTCTGAGATTAACAGTCTATGCCAAATCAATGTCAACAGAAAACACATAAACATCCTCTTGAAAGATCTACTTCATTACAGTTTGAAAACTAGTTGGTGTTAAAAAAAATTCTGACTCCACAAATATCCTAACACGTAACTACACAAGCACACTTGTGCATAACTTTAGACATGACTATGGTGGCTGGAGATATTTATGCTATAAAGCTCACAAAAACCCTCTGCTGAACATTTAGGGGTGTTGTCATCTCTTATTCCACCACTTCATTAGTTGTATGATAAAGTGATAGATATCTTTGTTATGTCCAACTTTTCCATCTTTTCCCATGATCTGTCTCAGTCTCATTTGGAGGTGCCATGGAACAATAGAGTGAGCAAATGAAACAAGAAAAAGAAGCAGTGAAGGAACTGAGAGTGGTATGTGGGCAGAAAGGGGATTGACTGTATGTCATGCTCACACTTGAAAAATGCTAACAGCATTGAAGGCTCTTCCCTAGTGGGACAGTATACTACTTACTAGTTACTTTACTGTGACAACATTCTTGATGGAAATAATTTAGGAGAAAGAGAATTTATTTGACTTGTTGTTTTTGTCCATCATAGCAGAGAACGCACTATGGAGTTAATTCATAGTGGTGGGAATATGTGTTGAAGGCTCTTCACATCTTGGTGAATCAGAAAGCAGAATGTAGAAATGGGACCAGCCACAGCTCTGGGCTATCACCCTGCTCCTTGGAACCTACTTCTAAGAGCCAGGCTGCACAGCATCCCAAAACAATGACACAGATAGGGACCAGGTATAAAATCACATGAACCTGTGAAGATCATTTCAGATTGAAGCCTTAATACACAGAAAAGAAGACATATTTTTCAAGCTTTAGAGTGATTGTGTCCATTACTGTATTAGTTACTTTTATGTTGCTGTGATAACATATTATGACCAAAAGCAACTAATGGACAAAGGGGTTTATTTTGGCTTACAGTTCCAGAGGGAAATTCTGTAAATACAGGAGAGGCATGGCAGCAGGTAACTGAAGCAGGAAGCTGAAATGATCTTCAACCACAGTCAGAAAGCAGAGTGAACTGAGAGTGCAATGAAGCTATAAATTCTTAAAGCCCGTTTTCAGTGACATACTTCTCCATCAACACTCCACATCTAAAAGGTTCCATAACCCCCAAAGCTGGAGACAAGTTTTCAAATATGTGAGCTTATGGGGGACATTTTTTATTCAAACCACCACAATCACACACACACACACACACACACACACACACACACACACACACCTGACTGAGAATTAGGGGAAGGTCAAATGACTTGACATGGTTGTACAGCCAGCAATGGAGTTGAGAAAGGGTACCAAGGCTGTCTGAAGTTCAAATCCCTTTATATATAAACCCACAGCAAGTCCCAACTGTACATTGAGCACTCACAGGCATCTACATTTCAGTACAGGGAGCAAGCATATGAGGAGATCTTTTTGTAACATAATGGCATCACTCACAATGCGTATGTGTCTCTGTGCGTCTGCAAGAGGAGATGATAGCTGATTGTGGAAGGGAATAGGGAGTCTCACAAATGGAACCATGACTTGTACTTCTATCTACCTGCCTCTTAACCTTAACACAGATCTCAACTAGAGTGTGATAGTTCTGTACCATTAAGCACATGACAGTGCTGGTTAACCCTTGGCTATAGTTTCCTTGTAGCCATTCTCTGTTGGTCCCATATAGTACAAGATTAGAGCTCAGAAAACTCATTGGTAAGAGCCATTGCTGAAGCGAGAGATTCAATGTCTTAGCATACCTGTGTGTGTTACAACTGCAATTATAGTACAGGAAGAAATATACATGGAAAGATAAAAACGAAGGAAAACAACAATTCAGAAATCATGATCAAATCAACTATGATGCGTAATAGAGCTGAGAATAACTTAAAATACAGGAAAAACGGCTGCTGATGGCTTTTTACCTGGGACTTCCTGAGTTAGCGTTCAAGAGAAAATAAAAATTTGAAAAGCACAATAAATCTCAGGCATTTTCTCCCGTAAGTATATATCATTTTTTCATTAACAAACTAGAACTCAGTGCTGAAAACCCAAGGCAAAAACACATGTGAGATTTAAAATTGTGTATGCTATTTGTTTTGGAGTTATTAATTAATACTATATTTATTTAGTGTGTTTGTGTGTGTGTGAGTCAGAAGTCATCTATGGGTGTCATTTATCCACTCTTCCAGGAACTGAACTCATGTCATCAAGTCTAGCATTAAGTTCCTCTACCTGCTGAGCCATCTCGTTTGCCCACTGTTATCTCTTTATCTTTATTAAAACATTAATTTTAGCAAACAGGTGAATCAACAACAAAGCCACTGCTTAGTCATAACATCTGAGATTTTTTTTTTTATCACAATAGTTTCAGGTGTGAGTGAGCATCTGTCCATATCTACTCTTAAAAATATGGTACAAAAGTATGTTTTCTTATGCCATTCAGAAAACAGTTCCCTTGGAAACACGTAGTGTAGTTCTGATTAAGTCTTGGGTTCAGAACCTTATGCTAATGCTGTATTTTCTAAAAGGCTCTGATGGTATTGTCTATTTACAGAGACGTTAGATATCTTTATTGGTATTCATTACTGCCATACCAAATTCTCTCATTTCTGTTGATTCCTATGGTTTTTCCAAAGTGGTAATTATAGTTTATGAAAATAATGGTTCTTTTACTTCAAGCATCTATTTATACTTATTTTTTTCTGTCAAGTTAGATTACCCTGCATTTACAGAACAAGGATTTCTAACAGAGGCCATTGAGGCATATATAGATGGTCTATGCTTAACTCTACTAAAGGTGCCCTTATTATTTCAGTGTTTAATATCATATCAAGTGTTTCTTTTAATCATATGACCTAAGTAGATGATTGTTTCTCTCTTTTTTAAAAAATTTATTAAGCTTTTACATTAAGAATGAATGATAGCTGGGTGTGGTGGTGCACGCCTATGATCCCAGCACTCTAGGGGGCAGAGGAAGAGGCAGAGGCAGATGCATTTCTCTGAGTTTGAGGCCAACCTGGTCCACACAGCAAGTCCAGAACATCCAAGGCCACACAGAGAAACCCTGTCTCAAGAAAACCAAACCAAACCAACCAACCAACCAAACAAACAAACCATGAATGAATGCTAACATCTGGAGAGACAGCTAAGTGATAAAGTCCTTTCTTACTGGACAAGGCATGAGCATTCATGCTTAAATTCTCACAACTCATATAAAGCTGGGTGTGGTAGCCTGCACCTGGAATCCTAGTACTCCTGTAGCAAGATGGGGGGCAAAGAAAGACTAATCTTTAGTAACTCACAGGCCAGCTAGCCTGTACTGCAGCAGTAAATAACAGAGACCCTGTCTCCAATGAGGTGAAGGGAGCAGTGACACTCAAGGCTGTCCTCTGACTTCCATACATGCACCTCAGCACACAAGCACCCACAGTCTCAAGCATTCACAGACACGCATACCATACATGCCCACACTTATTGTTTTTAAAGGAATGGACCAGCAAGATGGCTCAGTAAGTCAAGGGCACTTGCCCCAATACTATGACTGAGTTTGAGCCACAGGACCTAAACTGCATACTGGGAGAAGAGAACATACTCTCCAAGCTGTCTAATTGGATCATTACATGTCCCTCTCATAACCTCTTTATAATTTTATAATAAAAATTACATTAATATTTCCTAATTAGAAAATACTTTTAAATATACTTCAGAGTAATGTAAGTGGTGAATAGCTGATAAGGAATCAGAAATGAAGATGGAGGTAAAATCACAGACAAAGAAGGAGCATTCCTTAGGATTAGTGGCATTAGAAGGAGATGGAGTTGAAAGAACATTACCAGGGTGTCTAGAGCCATTGTTAAGGTTCCTTGTTTGAAATACCATTGAATACTAAATCAAACACTTCAAAATGGTAAAAAATGAATACAGAAGTCAAATTTCTTACAGACAATAGAGAAGGAATATAGTGTGTTTGTCATGTGGCTGATACTAAATGATTACTTAGGGGCTGTAAGAAAACAAAACAAAGCTACAAAGTCTGAGATTTAGGGAAAAAAATTCTTTTATTTTTAATGACCATGGAAAAAAAGTACAAATTCCTGGGAGCAGGAAGGCCCTAATGGACAAAAGGGTTACAAAGACATTTTTAAATGTCAAACCATCTGTGCATTTCAGCCATCAAGTTTGCTTTCTCCTGGTGTGTTATTTCATTAAGGCCTGATTGATTTGGTTGTTAAAATTTCATGGGAATTATAGTACATGCATTCATAATATTTATCTTAAATTTCTAATTTTTATTATTACTGATCTTGGGTTGTGATATAAAGATTATATTTTTTCTTGTAAAATAGACCAAGAGAGGTTCTTTCTGATTTTTGAGATATTGCAAATGAGATGAGACTTACTGTCTCAATGTTTGACATTTGTTGGGGGAAGGGGTGTCTCTCTGTGTGGTCCAGGCTGACCTCTAACTCACAGCCTTCCTACTTCAGCCTTCCAAGTGCTGGCGTTCATGTGCTATCATGCCATGCTGAAGCTCAAATGTTTGGTACGATTCCTATAAAATCAATTGGATATTGGCACAGAAGTAGTTTAATGATTTTGTTTTCCAGTTTCTTTAGTGTTTGCTTGTTACATTAAGCTTTTAACCTTTTTTAAAAACTATAGTTTTCTTTAATGTCATTCACATTCTTAATTTATTAGCACATCATTTTACTTAGATCCCTTTGGAGTGGTTTTCTTTTCTTTCTGTCTTTCATTTGATTTTTTTTTTTTTAGATAGAATTCTCTACATAGTGCTAGCTATCGTGGAACTCTCTATGTAGACCAGACTGGCCTCAAACTCACAGAGATCTGCCTGCTACTGCCTCTTGCATGCTGGGATTAAAGGATGTGGCACTACTCCATCTCTTCTGCAATATTCTTAATTAATTCCCATGTTGGTGCTTCAATGTTTCTCATTCCTAAGGTTATTAAATGTTATTATCTCTCTCTGTGTCTGTGTGTTTATCTATTGAGATATTGGAGACAATTTCATCCTTCTAGAACCATGATAAAAGTGAGGCAAGAATGAGTAAAAATGAGATTGCAGTTTTATTATATAAGGAGCTTTTTTAACCATCATCCACTGACTCATTTATGAAAATCATTTCAACTTCGTTATCTATTTAAATACTAAAAAGACAATGAATGTTAATGTGAAGAAAAGTTGTGTCCCTGAAAACTTGGTTGAATGTTGTAGAAAGTCTTCATATTAAAAGTAAAGTGGCTTATGCCTGGATTCTAGCACACAGCAAGCTACGAAAAGGAGATTGGAAGGTGAGGCCAGATTTAGCTGCAGAGTGAGACACTGACTCAAACAAACAAACAAACAATAGCAACAACACGAATTGCCTCATATTTGTCATTGCATTAGTTATGGGAGAGAGAACTGCTAAAATCTGGAAAGTAATTGCCTAGCACTAGGATTTAGTGCTAAGCAAAGATGTGTTACAGAAACAGTTGATGTGAACCACTGATAAAGCACTCCAATCAGATAGCATCTGCCACAAAAGATTACAGAATAACTGTTTTAGTTTTTAATAAAATGTATGTTGATCTGAATTATTTCTATTCCTCCCCTCTTCACTTTCTTTCTTTCCTACTAACTGTTTCTGATTGAGGTAAAGAATCTCTACTGAACACTACTGTCCTTATTGGTTTCCTCTTTTTTTTTTTTTTTTAATGTGTGTATGAGTACTTTGCCTGCATGCATATCTGTGCCCACTTTCCTGGTGTCTGTAGAGGCCAGTTAAGCACATACAATCCCTTAGAACTGGGGTTACAGACATGTGAGCTGTCCTGTGCGTGCTGGGAAGTCAATCTGAATCTTGTGGAAGAGCAGCCAGTGTTCTTAAAAGCTGAGCCATCTCTCCAGCTTCCAGGGATTAATTTATTATGGTTGTTAAAATTCATTTGAAATACTGTAATTATTAAACAGTATCCCCTGATGATCTTCTGGACTCCATTGGAATCAGCTGTAACAACTTTCTTTTCATCTCTAATAGCATCTCTGATTTTACATGAATGCAAATGTGTTTAATCACATACCCACCCATTCTCTTTCCTCCAGTTTCTCCCCTATCACCCCACCCCACTATTTCCTCACAATTTCATGCTTTTCTTGGGGGTGGGGGAGTGTTTCGAGACACTGTGTAGTCTTGGGTGTCCTGGACTCACTTTGTAAACCATGCTGGCCTCGCAGAGATCTGTCCTGTCCCTGCTTCCAGGGTTCTGGGATTACAGATGTATCACCTCACCGGGCTTCATGTTGTCTTTTAAAAATCTACTGAGCACTGTTGTTGCTTGTTGCTCCCCTCTATTTGAATGGGCGTAGGGCCATATGTAGGCTCATCAACACTTTATAATTGGATTTAGGACCTGCCTGCCCCTTAGCACTGTTAGTGCTAAGAGTCTGTGACTCAGTAGGTCAAGGGCCATTAGGGAGAACTTACTACTATTATTTTGCTAAATGGACATAGTATTAAATCTGATTTTTGCTTTTAATGTGAACAGGAAAAGATGTGAGTTTTCCTTGTGGGACTGCCTTGGCTATGTCACAGGGGTTTATTGGACAGTGCTCTCATTTTTCTTTAGTACTAGAAATAGTTTGATTTGGTTACTGGAGTTCTTAAAAATAATCAACTGTTTACTCAAATGTATATTTAGTCTTGGAACATTGGTATATTTTCTGAGGTTAGTCTGATTTCTAGTTTTATTTCACTGCAGTCTGACAGGCTGGAGGGAATTTTTAAATTTGAAATGTTTGTTTTTAACATGAAATGTTTGTTAAGGTTTGCTTTATGATCAATTTTTTAAATTTTAATTACACTTTATTTACTTTGTACCCCCCCTCTAGTTCCCTCCCTCTTCCCCTCCCAATCCCTCCCTTCCTCCCCTTTCTCCACGCATGCCCCTCCCCAAGTCCACTGGTAGGGTAGGGTTTCTTTTTCTTCCTTCTGATCCTAGTCTGTTAGTCTCATCAGGAGCAGCTGCATTGTCCTTTTAGAGAAGGCTCCATGTGCCACTGAGAAGAATGTCTATTTGCTATCTGTTGCTGTGACAATCAGTTGATCTAAGGTAGAATTTAGTTCTCAGATTTCTACGCTGATTTCATGTTTGGAAGGTCTATCTCTCCGTGAAAGTGTGCTGTTGAAGCCTTCCCCTTTTACTGTGTTACAGTGGATGTGGCCTTCTTGTTTTGTGGCTCATTACTGTTCACACCTTGATTCTCTGCCCATGGCAGCACACACTATCAGCCATGATCATGACTGTGGATCCTGAAAGGGTGAAATGAGGTGAGACCAGCTAGGAGGAAGAGCCCTCAGGCAGTGGTGAGCCCAATAAAAAAATGAAAACAGACTCTCAGGAGACTTCACTCTCACTCTCAGGAGCTTCAGTGAGACAGCTTGTTTAAGGGAGACAGGAAAGACTATTTAAACCTTTGTGGGATGGACAAGGGCCTTCAGGATGAGTGTACAGCATTTGCTGGGACCAGGAGTCTGAGGATACCTCACTTGCAGAAGGAGGAATTCCAGGTGCTGCTGGACACGACCTTATACGGGGAGAGGAAGTTTAACCTGGCTAGCAGGCTACATGACCTCCGGGCCAAAGGTGGGAGTGTGGGGCCATGTGCACCAGGACAGGAAGATCCAAGATCAGGACTAGGTGGGGTGGGGGCAGCACAATCTCACTCTTGCTCCAGGCCAGTTTCCCCCAGTCAAACAGTTCCCCAACCACACAGCTTATTTTGTATTTTTTTTCTTTAATCCTGACCAGAATGATTACTACAGTAGACATCTCTCTTGTTTCCCAGGGTTCCTTTCTTTAGAAATTGTTTTTTCCCTACTACCCAGGACTCCCTTGATCTTCAGATAATGCAATTCAGGCCTGAAGCAGGTCACTTAAGAGCCCATATTCAGAAAGCAGAGATGTACAGTGATTGTAACAGATTTTCAGCATACTGAAGAAAAGGTTGACAAGCTCTCAAGGCTGAGCCCTGACTTTTCTCTTATGAGTCTTTCACATATTCCTATGGGAAAACTGGGTTCTCTCCATGGATGGTTCATGTGGGAATGTGGCAATCTATGAATCCATTTCCAGATCAGCATTTTCACTAACTAGTTACTTGTAGTTAAGGGAAACACTTTATTAACTTGTTTATGTCTTGCTTCTTTAATAGTGAAAGCATTAAATGGTATGAATTTCCCCTAAGAACAGTTTTCACTAGAAAGTATTCTAATTAATATTTTCAAAATAGCTTATAACTGCAATTTGATTTATTCTTTAATTCTGGTTATTTTGTAGAAATAATTTTTAGTTCTCCAAACTCAAAAGAGAACTTTATGAATTTAATTTTCCTCAAAAGTTTAATTTTTTTCTGGCTTCATTATCAGTACTTAGCATACTGCTTGGCTGATAGCTTCTCTTAAATATTGAATGAATGCCTGAATCAGATAGAGGAGATCTCACAAAATTTCAATTTTTAAATGTATTGTTATATTTGCAGCCCACCTTGGTTCACTTCTGTCAACGTTTTAGAAATAAATATGGCAAACAACCCAATCTTCATTTATTTATCAGCACCTTGAGCCTCTAAACTGGTATGAGCTTTTGCTTATTTGATCTAAGTTTATGAAGAAGACTATTTTAAAAATTTCCATTGTGTTTTAAGTCTTCCTAAAAGTGAGACATTGTTTCTCTGAGCTAGATGTTACTTTGAGTCATCTAAATGTAGCAAGATAGATACCCGGCAGCTTCAAAACACAGAGTGCAATCAATACAAGCCTAATCGACGTTTAGATGTTACCCAAAGCGCTTTCATCCTTTGGCTAAGAGGGGAGGGGCCCTCATAGAGAGAGAGGATGTTTTTCTTTCTTGCTGCCTCCATGTGTTCCCATGGTTTCATGTTTGTCTGGTTTTCCTTGAATCCAAGGAGGACTTGCAAACAGTGTGCTGTGGAAGAAGGGTTCCCAGGGTTGGTGAGATCTACTAGGGAGCTGGCTCTAGGCGGGGCATGTCATGTTCCCTTTTAGCCTTTCTCCTGATGTGGAGCTAGTGTGCTCCAGGATCCCAGCAAGTCATAAGCCGTTATATTTGAAATGCATAGGGACCGCCTTGATTTGTTTGTTTGTTCTTTGTGTCTGGAAGAAACATTAAACAGCAAGCAAGCGTCATTTCCACACAGAGAGAGTGCTCAAAGGAGTTCTGTTAGCATTTCATGGTCTCTTTGGGAAGGAATATGAGGTTTGGAAAGGCTGCTACAGCTTATTAATTCCATTTGTTTTCAAAGAGAATGGTGACATTTTACATGGCAATGCTACGGATTCTAGCTCTCACACGCAGAAGAAGTTTTGCCAGCATTTCTTATGGCTATCACAACTGTGGGTGTTTGCTTAGGCTCTGTTTTACCTTATTTCTGGAACACATTATTTGACGTATAAAATGGGTGCCTGCTATATTTCCATTGTAAGTTCTATTCTTGTTCAGTAAAAAAATAAATAAATAAATAAAATAAATAAACTTCTTTAGTTAATGCATTTGAACCAGGTTATACATATTTCTACCCCTAGCTTTTTGTATACTTGTCCTTTTTCTAAGTCAATCTCTAACTCACTGTTTTGTTTGAAACTTTCTGATTATTTCCTGTTAGATGTGTTTTTTAAAAACCTGTATTATCTGATGACCTTTGTCTATAGTCAAGAATGTAATCTGTGCTCTACCTGTGACCTCCTTCTTATCCTCACCAATACTTTTTCCACAGTAATAGGTGCTTCTCATCCATAATGTATATTTATAGTTCATCTTTTTATTTTAGCCTTGTCAAAAATTAAAACTCTTTTGCAAACTTTAATTTCTGTGTCTATTACTCATTTTCATGTTAAAAAAAAACATGAACCACATACTTTTGTTTTTTTATGAAGTATCTTTTTGTTTTAACTAAAGTAATAATGGTTATAATTACAATAGTCTCACCTCCTCCCCCCTCCACACACAAAAACTATAAAATAACAATGGTAACACTGGCTACATGAAGAAGAGCTGTCCCAGAGCAGCAGGAGCCAAATTCATATGGCTTCTCCTTGCCATCCTGTCTGTGCTCACCCCTGGAGCCCATCTTGCCAAGGCAAAGAAGCCACCCATCACCCTGCTCCCCTCGGAAGCCCCTGCCATCCCTGCTCCAGCCTTGGCAGCTGCCCTGACCATTTCCTCCTTTGCTGCATTAATCATCTCCAGAGTTACCCTGCATCTGAGAACCTCTTGGCTCTCCTTCCTTGGCTGTCTAGTTTAGAAGCTTTACACAGGTTGCATTCTTAGCAACTGAAACCACCAAACCACGTGATAGCCCCTTTACCAGAAGGTACGTCATATAATGCAGTTGTTGCCACACCCTTCAAATTGCCAGTTTCTCTGTATTAAAAATAATTGTAAGCCATCAGTTTTTTTTTTAATTTGTCTTAATAATTCCAATCTGTTGGAAGAAATCACCCACCAACTCAATTGCAACATTACTCACCCAGGCCTTGCACAAAATTGTATTGTTGTCTGCATAATCTTGTATGGAACTGTGATATGATCCTTGATCTGGAGGACCCAGACTTGTTGAAGGCACCACGGTCACTTCTGCCCACGCCACCTTCATGGCCTTGGGATCATAGCCACCACTGCTGCAGCTGTAGTCACCTCAATCACTTCTCTCCATGGCTCCCACTGTCCAGCTGGTCTCCCCTGTATCCACTGCCCCCTGTTACTCTGCTCTTGATTGCCATAACTACCGCCATCACCACTGATAGAGGAATAATCTCGGGCACAGTTGCCACCACTTTCTTCCTCTGCCGCCATTGTACTGGTTCTGTTGTCCACAACCCTGAAGCAGGTTACAGGAGCTTTGCCTCCATCCCTAGCTTTGTTGTTGTCCACCTTCATCAGACTGTTGGCCATAGCCTCACCTCTGGTGCTGCCCACCTTTTCTGCTCTGGGCACTGCCACCATAACTTTGCCGAGATATTGCTAGGAGCTGGCTGTTGGCCATAGGCAGGGTTGGAGGACTGCCGCCCTCCCCATAAGATTGGGGAACTCAAGCTGCTTCCCTAGTTTCCAGTAGAGTCATGTTCCAGGAAACTGACTATTATAGCCCATGCTCTGTGTCTGTCTATAAGAACCATAGCTGCTCTGCTTGGTGATAAGTACTGTAACTCTACTGGCCACAGGGATGATTGCTCTGTTGGGAATAGCTCTGACGGCGGCTAGGTAGGATAGGATGCATAGCTTTCAACTACTTGCTGGGTATAATTGTTTGAAGCCACACCTGCATACAAATGCTCAGGCTGCTGAGCTAGAAAATTCCAGACATTGTGAGCTGATACAATAAGGACTGAACTATGAAGTACCTTTGCTATAACCTAGCTGTTTTCTATTTAGATCTGAGATTCATGCTTGTAGTGATAACCACTCTCTCAATCATCCTTATCTGTATTTTTAATTGCTTCCTTGATTTTATTGCTTAGTAATTTTTTCAGTTTGCAAATAATTGTTTTTAAAAGCCAGTATGTTGATAATGTACCATTTTTGAGAAATTTGGTTGATATCATAATTTACTTGGAATTATTGAAATCTGTTTTATAACCCAAGAAATTGGTTTTTGAAAATAAATTATTATGGATGACTTTAATAATTGTAACTCACAAAAGCTAGCTAGCTTTAGATATGAGTTTATTAATATCATTAATTAAAAAATTCATTCTAATTTATTTTTCTGTGTCAACGTATACTATTAGATGCTTTATTTTAAATCAACTTCTCCTGTTTCTAATGGGTTCTTCAATATTTTAATACTATGTGATTCTGTTGATAGATTCGACATCACTTAAAACTGTTTCATATTTATTGTAGTTGTTCAAAAATATAAAGTATCCTATTTGGTACTTCTCTTTATTTCATCCTTACTTGATAATAATGCTATTATTGCCATTTCTATTCTGTTTTTTTGCATTTAGTGTATCTTCATTAATCTCATTGTTTCTTTTGCTTGATTTTTATTTCTCTTTCTGTCCACTTTATTATTTTTAACTTTTCTCAATTTGAGTTTCTGAAAAATAATCACATATAATTGTACTTTTCAATTCTAATGCTTACGTTCATCTATTAATGTTCATGTTAATAATTAATTGATTTCATTCTGATTTTGTCAGTTTGTTTTACACTTACAAACATTTCCCTTATCTTTCTTAGCTTAATATCCTGTTTTTAAAATTATATTGGCAAATTGTTCTAATGCTTTTCCCCATATTTTTAGAAATTAAATTTTCATTTGTCAATGATAATATTTAATCTAGGAATTGTCTCATGTTTTTTAAATGTCTTTTAAAGTACAGGGACTTTAACAAATCTATATTTCTGTCTTCCTTCCTTCTTCCTACATCCCAATTCCTTTCATGTTTGCCAACAAACAATGAACTTTTCATTCAGTTTAGTAATAGTAGTGGTTCTTTTTACGCTGTGAACATTACCTTAAAACTAATGATAGCTATTCCATCAAGTTTCACTTTAAGTTAATATCAGTTGCTTATGCCAGTATGCTTACTCTAACAGAATCACTATTAATTCTGTATCCGCTGTGTTTCCTCCCCACAGCCTTGCATTCACACTTAAAGATTGATGCCCAGTGTGGAAGTCCTCAAGTAGGGGACTTTTAAGATGTAGGGTCTAAAAACCATCATGTTCCCTCTCATAGGCAGATTATAGTCTGTAGTGTGTGTGTGTGTGTGTGTGTGTGTGTGTGTGTGTGTGTGTGTGTG
>NW_026596345.1:1166317-1216358 GCF_907164565.1 Psammomys obesus | reverse complement strand
TGTGTGTGTGTGTGTGTGTGTGTGTGTGTGTGTGTGTGTGTGTGTGTAAATGTAGGTAAAGCTTAAAAAACTAAAGAGGAGACCAACAGGATAACAAAAAAACGTGATGAGAAAGAAGGGGACACATAGCACCTGAGAGAGAAAATGAGAGCTGGGGTAGCAGAGGAGACTAAGGGCAGTAGGAGGGTAGAAAAGAAGACAATGGAGAGTCTACTAAAAGACAATTTATTCAAAAGTCCCCTAATGATACATAACAGCCCTCTACCTTGATTTAACACTCTTTTAAAGTGGGTCTAATGGAAGAGAATGAGGCCATTAGGGTTTCTGCTCATAAGAAGGGGTTAATTTAGTGCTGTTTACAGTCTGCTCTTCCAGGGAGCCCAGGTCTCCATCACCTATGTACTGGCTCTAGCACCTTGTAACTCCAGGGCCAGGGAATATGATGCCTTTTTCTGGCCTTCATGGGCACTGCGCCCATATGGTATACATATATTCATATAGACAAAACACTCAGATTCATAAAAATAAATCTTTAATGTACTTCTGTGGGGTGAACTATTTCTCAGGAAAGCAGGGCCACTGCATGCACTCAGCTTCCTTTGCAGTCATTTCCCTTAATGCTCCTCTACCACGCTGTAATACAGCCAAGTGTCTTTCCAGAAGCCAAATTAATGGGAGCTTCTGAGAAGCTCTCATTTGGACCTCTCAGATTCCAAAATGCTAATCTAAGTCAGCTTTCTTTATAAAGTAACAGATTCATGCACTATTTTCTTTAGTTTTACTTTTGTTTTTGTTTTATCACAATGGATGACAAACTTAGTTCCAGACTGAGAAAATCATTCCATCGATACTTTACACAATTTTGATAAAAGCATGGTACGTGGTATGTGGGTGGGAAATGTTTATTCCTCACGTAGATCAGACTTTCTTGGTACTTCTATGATCCTACCATCATGGTATTTTTCTTCTCAAATGTAGTGGTAATTCTTTTTAAATTTGGCATTGAGCTTTTTTTCTTTTTAAATTCTCCTGTCAAATGAGCTCATTTATATTCAGAAAATTCTTAATTTTAATTTCTGGATGCTTATAAGATTTTCTTCCATTTCTTTTTGGGCTTGCCTTGTGAACAGAGGGGCTAGATTTCAATCCCAAGAATCCATATTTAAAATCCAGAGTATGGCATTTGTAATTCCAGCACTATGAGGCAGAGCTAGGCAGATAATTGGGAGCTTGCTAGCTGATCTATCTAGTTGATCTGGAGAACTCTAGGGCAGGGAGAGGCCCTGCCTCAAAAACCAAGGTGGGTAACAATGACACCTGAGCTTCTGCATATGCACACCGATGTTCACTCACTTGCCAGTTCCTGCATACCCACAAATACGCATGCACGCACACCCACACGCACAGAGGGGAATATGTTGTATTCTTTTATCTGAGCATTCACATATGCACAAAATAAACACATGCTTTTGTTTTCTCATTATTTGTAAAGGAAATTTTCTGCTCATACAATTTGTGCAATTTGCTTTCCTCATTCAGCAATAGATCGTTTAGATCTTTCCTTGATTGTTGGCCCCTTCTTTGTGGAATAACATTTGTGGAAGGTAATGGGAATGCGCTTCATCAGCAGGGTGAGACCAATCGCCATGCTCACAAGACAAGCTTCAACCACGTTATAGAGATGGTGAAAGCCTTCAGGCTTATAGAGACGCACATGGTTTTTTATTCCTATGCGGATTTTAGGAACTGGATTGTGAGCTACTGGTGTGGGAAGAGCCATGACTTCATACAAGGTATCCCCTTTGGCCCAGGTCTCTTTTGGGACCTCGGTAGAAAGCCTTTTGTGAAGCTGGGGAAATTTCTCTTTCCTGAAAGGACACATACATAAAAGCACCCCGTACCCATAGATCTCATGATAGAAAATTAATGCATGATAGTTGTAGAGTAGAAGATTCAAAAACAAATGAACAACATGTCATAGTGGCTATGAGGAGCAGTGTATCAGATAGTGAATGTGATGCTCATGATCCCTCAGGTATCACAATACAATATGAAAACTATTGAATGACTATTTTCAAATATACCAACATTTTTTAAATGTTTACAATAGACTACCTAGGTGAAGCCATATAATTATATATTGTGTCAGCCTCTATTTTGAATACAAAGCAGACTTATTCATTCCGGAAGCCAGGCTCAGTCACTTCGATTCTGTAGTTCTGCCTCCTTCCAGTGCCTCAAAGTGGCCAGTTTGGGTATCTGCTGTCTACCATACCTCCTGGTAGGGGTTCTGTTTGTGCAAGGTGAATACAGCCTGCCTCACTCAGCCCACTGATCCACACGCTCTACACAGACTGTATGAATGCCAGTGTGGTCACCTGTCAGTCAGTGACTCTGTGGACTGTGTTGCTTTGCTTAACCTTTCAGAGAAGGTTGTAGGTCTCGGTCCCTTGCCTTTTCTTTCTCTTTTTATCCCTACTGGCTGGCTGGACAACCATGTTTCAGACAGCTTATCTTTGGCCTCCAAGGCACATTACTGCCTTCTCACTAACCCATAGGTGATGAACTGCTTTTGCCATTTCATGTATTTTGTTCATGCCTCCTACTCTCACCTCTCTGACACACCTGAAACTAAATTCTTTCATCCTCAGACTGCTCATAGACAACATCCATCTTGTTAGGGAAAAACAGGACGTTTAAGACAAGAGCCATAGTTACATCTGCCAGTAAAACAAATTTCCTCCGAGGGATCATGATCATGGCTGAATACTTGGGCTATGATAAAGAAAACCCCATCAAGGACATACTGTGAATACCCATGACCATCAGAACATTATCAGGATAAAAGTGCAAGACAAACTTAGAGGAAAAATTCACTCCCATACTACTAGCACTTAGATTTAATGATAATCAAGATTTTTTAATACTTAAAATACCTTTCCCTTTGTTTTTGTTTGATATATTTTCATAGTAATCTAAGATAGTCTGTCAATTTCACCCTTAAACACTGAAGTCTGTATGTCTAAAATAAGATGGGAGTTTCTTACATTACCATCATGCCGCCATTACACCTAACAAACTTGACAAAAGACTGTTGGTATCAGAAAATATTCGAAGTTCTGATCTGGCTCCTCTGATTATTTCTGAAAGTGTCTTTTGCCCTGGCTTGCTGCCTTCCCACGTGGTCATTCTACTCAAGAGACTCTAATCCAGGTGGCCTCACACTCTCCTGGCCTTTTGTTTTGTGACACCTGGTAGTCTTAGACACATCTGTACTCAGTTTTGCAGGCTTTTGTCACCTAGCTTATCCTCCTGCTCACCTGCCCCTTCTATAAATGGGTCTAATAGACTTCATGCCACCATTTTCAGCAAATCTATCAGGTGGGCTGCAAGACTTCCACTGGGTTACATCAAAAAGTAGAACATCTGAACGGGTGATTATGAACATTGCTTTGGAGAATTCCTGCCCTTGCTAACACAGTGGTTCTGCTGGAGCTATTGCCAGTCACAGCTTCACAGAGTCTCTGCTTTCCAATGACAACCACTGGATGGAGGCATCTCCCAAATCAGCTCCACTAACCCAAAATTTTATGGTTAAGTAATCATTTTTCTCATTGCCTAGATTGCTTTTCAAAGGTACAGAGTTTTCTTCAGTCCCATTAAGATGTTGAACATATTTTGTTTTTTGTTTTTTTTTTAATATGTTATCTGTATTTGGCCTTTGTTGCCTTATCTATAGGGAGAGATTCCTTCTATTAAAATTTTTTTTTAACTACAAAAATGTATTGAATGGGTTGTTTTTTTTTTTTTTTCACTTGCCTACACAGACAAAGACAAACCAAACTTTCTCCAAACTCTCTTTTCAGGTTTGGACTCCATTCTTCCAGGAGAGACAGACAAATGTGGCAGTGGCAGGGGCAAGAGTTATAAAGTAAGCAAAGTAAATTCAGACTGCTTGTAGGCTGAGCGTATCTACCGCTGGTGGACTCTGGGCACAGCCCTGGCTTCTGGCTCCTCCCTCCTGAGACTGTGAGATCTTCAGGTGTTTGGGGAGGTTGGGCTGCTGTAGGAGGTGGGTTTGAGTTCACCCTCTCTACCAGCCATACTATTTCCTAATATTTATTTCTTTGTCATCAATTAGGGAAGGAAAGGACTTAAACATTCGGTCCTCCATATCCTCCCTCAGGTCTTACAGTTTAGACAAGAAACATCATTTACACAATGTGAGGCAATTCGTGAACCCTGCCTTTGGCTACAAGGGCATGCACTACAGCAATCAAAATTCATGTCAAAACAGCAAAACCTCCTGGGGTATAATAGGTTCTGTGGCTAACTGATCCAACTGAACACCTTGTAGACATTTGCTTATTCATCTTTTTTCCCATTCCAGGTTCTACAGGGATATTTCAGATTATGTCTCTGTTGTAGCAAAATGAACTCTCTGTGGAACAGAGGTCTTCATCAATTCCTGTTTATATTTCCATTCCTCGATGTGGTGGGTTGAATAAAAATGCCCCCCATAGGTTCATAGATTAGACTGTTTGGTTAACAGGGAGTGGCACTATCAAAAGGTGTGGCCTTGCTTGCTCTTTGATCACCTGCCCCTGAGGGGGGAGCAGCCTTACCAGGCCACAGAAGAGGACAATGTACCCACTCCTGATGTGATCTGATAGACTAAGATCAGAAGGAAGGAGAGGGGGACCTCCCCTATCAGTGGACTTGGGAAGGGGCATGAGTAAAGAAAGGGGAGGGAAAGTGGGATTAGGAGGGGAGGAGGGAGGGGTTTATGGGAAGATACAAAGTGAATAAAGTGTAGTTAATTAAAAAAAGGTGTGGCCTTGGAGTAGGTGTGGCTTTGTTGGTGAAGGTGCATGGTTAGAGCTTTGGGCTTTGAAGTCTCAGAAACTCAAGTTCTCTTCCTGCTGCCTGCAGATGAAGATGTAGAATACTCAGTTCCTTCCCCAACACCTTGTCTGCCTTCATGTTGCCTTGTTTCCTGCCATGATGATAATGGACTAAATCTCTGGACTGTAAGCCAGCCCCAATTAAATGTTTTCTTTTGTAAGAGTTGCAGTGGTCATGGTGTCTCTTCACAGCAATAAAGCCTAACTAAGACACTCACTAAGCTCCAAAATCTTTAGCAGTTCTATTCTTATTTCTAAAAGCAGCATCCTCTGGGAGGGACCAGAAGCTTACTTCTTGGGTAAGGTTCTTCCCTGTTTCTTTCTCTGTGATGTCTAAATAGCCTTAAAGTAGCTTCCTTTTTACTTGTTTGTTTTGTGGCACTAGAAATCAAATCCTGGACCTAAAGTTTTCTAGAAAGTGTTCTACATTTTATGTACAACTATAGCCCCAAGCATCCTTTTATGTAATATGAATGAATGTCTATTTCCAATAGTTTCTGCTGTGGATTCTATTTCATATTAGTAATCAATACAACCTGTCAGCTAAGAAGCAATCTAGTTATCTACCTAATAATCATGAGACATCTTTGAACCATTGATGAGAGGAAACACAGATTTCATCAGGGGAAGTTTCTTATTTCCTTCTCTCCATCACAGTACTGTGCTTGGAAAATAGTCTGCTTTGGTCTTGTTCTCCTGAGGATCCATTCCGTAAACCTATTTAATTTCAACTCCTGGTACCTACTTCAGAAAGTTCCATCATTATATTACTTCATGATATAAAAGTAGCTGGTGGATACACAAATCAAGAAGTTCTGTGGCCCACCCCCTCTGTGCTCAATCAAAGCTGGGCATGCACAAAACCCCAAGGAGAAGATATCTGTGAGGAAACCTATTTAAAACTCCTGCTGGAGGGTGAACATGAGAAGTAGATATTGCATGAGCTTGGCATAAATCCTTCTTCTCTGATTTCAGCTCTGCTGAAGTCTCTGACTTCTCATTTATAGAGTGATAATAACAATATTGCTCTGGGTGTTACAGAAGAGCCACGACTAAATGTTCACTCAAATCCCTGTGCCGTAGTAGCGTTCAAATTTTCTCATTTGCAAATCATTTGTTAGAATCTGCCTTTCCACTGTGAAACTGGCTCAGAAGAGTCAGTTGTACTGTGAGTTGATGATAAAGTTGTACTTCAAGGACTCTCCATCACTGTGCTGATGCTGTGAGAAGCCTGTGAGGCTGGAGTCATTATTCTTACACAGCTGACTACACACACACAGCCTATGCAGGGTCACTGTAGCAAGGGGACTCTTTCCTGTTGTACAACAGAAACACAAAAACACACAAGGAAGGGGAAAGTTACAGATAAAGCAACTTCTGGTGCCCTGCTGATTTGGAGGGACAGGTGGCAGTCGGCATGGTTGGTTTGTTTGGGTGTGTTTGGTTTTCTCTGGTTGTTCTAGGGTAGAAGGTAATTGTGGCAGCTGGCACTTACTGCCCATGGCCCATCATGTTCATTAACAACAGAGGTTTTGTTAACTCTGTGATTGGCTGGAAAAAACAACTCCATCACTTTGGGCCAAATTTAAAGCAAGCATTCATTAAATATTAAATATGGATGGACTTTGAGCAGGACAATTCCCCTGGAGTTCTCCAACTGGAAGGGCCCAGAGCCACATGTTTCAGGGGCTTATAAGGAAAAACCTGTAGACCATCTTACCTTCCCATGAGGCTTTGTTATTTTTCTTTTTTTTAATTTAAGTTTTATTTTTTGTATTAATTACAGTTTATTCATTTTTTTTATCCTAGCTGTAGCCTTCTCCCTCATTCCCTCCTAATCCCACCCTCCCTCCCTCATCTCCTCCCATGCCCGTCTCCAAGTCCACTGATAGAAGAGGACATTCTCCCATTCCATCTGACCCTAGCTTATCAGATCTCATCAGGACTGGCTGCAATGTCCTTCTCTGTGGCCTGGCAAAGCTTCTCCCCGCTTAGGGGGAGGTGATCAAAGAGCCAGCCACTGAATTCATGGCAGAGACAGACCCTGTCCCCTTACTAGGATACCCACTTGGACACTGAACTGCCATTGGCTACCTCTGAGCAGGGGTTCTAGGTTATCTCCATGCATGGTCCTTGGTTGGAGTATCAGTCTCAGAAAAGACCCCTTGGCCCAGATTTTTTGGTTCTGTTGCTCTCCTTGTGGAGATCCTGTCCTCTACAGGTCTTACTATCTCCCTCTTCTTTCCTAAGATTCCCTGTACTCTGCCCAAAGTTTGGCTATGAGTTTTAGCATCTGCTTTGACATACTGCTGGGTAGAGTCTTTCAGAGGCCCTCTTTTCTGTTTCCTGTTTTCTCTTTCTTCCAATATCCATCCCATTTGCCTTTCTGAGTGACGATTGATCATATTACCCTGGGTCCTTCTTCTAGCTCAGCTTCTTCAGATTTTTGTAGGTTTATCCTAAATTACATGTCTAATATTCACTTATAATAGAGTATATACATGTGTGTCTTTTTGTTTCTGGTATATCTCACTCAGGATAATCTTTTCTAGTTCCCACCTTTTGCCTGCAAAGTTCATGATTTCCTTGTTTTAAATTGCTGAGTAGCATTCCATTGTGTAAATGTACCACAATTTCTGTATCCATTCCTCCACTGAGGGACATCTGAGTTGTTTCCAGTTTCTTGCTATTACAAATAAAGCTGCTATGAACATGAACACATGTCCTTGTTGTGTACTTGAGCATATTTTGGATATATGCCTAGGAGTGGTATAACTGGATCTTGAGGAAGGACTATTCCTAATTGTCTGAGAAAGCACCAAATTGATTTCCAATGTGATTGTATAAGTTTACGTTCCCACCAGCAATGGAGGAAGGTTCCCCTTTCTTCACAACCTCTCCAACATGTATTGTCACTTAAGTTTTTGATCTTAGCCATTCTGATGGGTGTAAGGTGAAATCTCAGGGTCATTTTGATTTGCATCTCTCTGATGGCTAAGGATGTTGAACCTTTCTTTAAGTGTTTCTCTGCCATTCGATATTCTATAGAGAATTCTCTGTTTAGCTCTGTAACCCATTTTTTAATTGGATTATTTGATTATAAATTGATTATTTAACTTCTTGAGTTCTTTACATATTCTGGATATTAGCCCTCTGTCAGATATAGGGTTAGTGAAGATCCTTTCCCAGTCTGTAGGCTGTCATTTTGTTCTCACAACAGTGTCCTTTGCTTTACAGAAGCTTTTCAGTTTCATGAGGTCCCATTTATTGATTGTTGCTCTTAGAGCCTATGCTATTAGTGTTCTGTTCAGGAAGTTGTCTCCTGTGCCATTGAGTTTTAGGCACTTCCTCATTTTTTCTTTTAACCGATTTAGTGCGTCTGGTTTTATGTTGAGGTCTAAAATTCCCAGCATTCCTGGTTCCTGGACAGGTGGTGCTTGCAGATTAGCTTTAGAAATTACAGTTTGACTTCTTAGGTTGGCAGTAAAGGAACTGGAGGGTCAGTGTTCCCATGTCATATTTAGTCTGGCCATGCACATTTTATCTCTCACTCGCTATAATGCCTCAAGTTGTTTGTACCTCAGTTCCCTCCACTGTAATGGTAAGGATTGCAAAACTATCAGACAATGGCTTTGGACCCAGTATTCCAAATAGAGGTCGGGTATCTATGACTGGACAACAGTTGCTCCTCTCTGACCTGTTCTTCCTCTGCCTTCCCTTGCTGAGTATAGGAGCCACATCAAGGGGCTTTGTCCCCTCTGCCTTCTATCTCCTTGTCTAGAAGAAGACAATTAGGAAGGCAGCAACAAGACAACAAAAACCAGTTCTCTGACAGAGCCTGTATAGGAACCAAGCAGGTAACAGTTGTAAGGTGCTTGGCGCAGACCTACTGAATATGGATTCTATGTTTTTTGAGAGAACAAGCATACACTTTGTAAACAAAAGCTATATATAAAAGTCCAGGAACTCTCGATGTAGCCCATGGCAGTTAAGTATCCACGTGGGTTCCATTGTAATAGGAACAGGGACTGTCTCTGACCTGAACTGATTGGCCTGCTCTTTGATCATCTCCCACTGAGGGGGAAGCAGCATTACCAGGCCACAGAAGAAGACAACGTAGCCACTCCTGTTGAGACCTAATAGACTAGGATCAGAAGGAAGGAAAACAAGTCCTCCCCTATCAGTGGACTTGGGGAGGGGCATGCATGCAGAGGGTGGAGGAAGGGAGGGATTGGGACAGGAGGAGGGAGGGAACCAAGGGAGGGATACAAAGTGAATAAAGTGTAATTAATAAAGAAAAAAAATTAAAAAATTCAAGTGACTAAAAAAAAAAAAAAAAGTCCAGGAACTCATGAACTCATGACTGGACATCTAGTTGATAATTTATGTCCCCATATCTTCTTCTTGTTGTTTGCTTTTGGCAAGGAGATTGGAGATGTTTGTCCAAAACATCTGAGTAAGATGTTATATGTGTTCTGCTCCCTCCTAATTATAGCAAAAGGTCTGAAGCCTTTGACATTACTTCTCCAATTTTTTTTTTCATTGAAATTGCTACTGCTCCAAGTCCTTTCTGCTATTTTCCTTCTCCTGGCAGCCCCCACAGTGGCATCTGCTTTCTGTTTACAGAGCCAAGCCCACAGACAGTTAGCTGGTCTGATTAATCAGAAATTGCCACAGGAGGATGGACTCTCTCCCTCCCATCCCTGAACATAACAGTGAAGCTTTTACATTCGGCTCATGTCCCCAAATTAAAACATTTGGCCTTCACAGTCAGTGTATTTCAGGCCCATTCAGAAGCTGATACCATCCTGATGGCATTCTTGTTTACTGGTGTGGCTTCCCAAATTATGTTGGAGAGTGAATGGCCCAAACCCAATTTTAAAGAAATGTAGGCCAATGGGAGATTTCAAACGAAGGTGCCTTTGAGTGATATTTGCAAGGAAGCAGCACCAGCTTGGAAGGTTGGAGACCCCTGGGAAATAAAGACTGAAACCTAGCTCGTTATTCAGAGCGGAGATCTGCTTCTGGCACGGCACACACCTGCCACGCAAACTGTGGATGGCTCCAACCTTGGAAAAGAAAATTTTTCAGTCACTGGGTTTGCACTATTCTAAAGGAATAACAAAGAAAAAGTGTATTGATAAGGCTCTAACCATCTTGTGTTGTTGTTTTTTTTTTTTCCTAATAAATGTCCAACCAAACAGAGTAATGACCCCACAGCTGTAATTCATCAGAGCCAGGAGCATAAATGTAGCTGAAGTTATTGTCCAAACCCTGGTCTTAGAGACTACAGAGCTCATGCCTCTGACCCCCAGCTGCTTCAGTTCAGATGTTCCTGACTCCTTGTCATCCTGGTCTCAAGGTACTGAGTGAGGAGGGTACGTTGAGTTGTGCCCAGTTGTGCACTTTGAGGCTATTCATCAGTTTTTTGACAGTCTCATTTGTTACAGTTTGTGGGGTTTAAAGGTAGGGAATTGCCTAGGTTTCAACATGAACTTAGGACAATTCTCTAAGCCTGTGGGCTGTGGCACACTGGCCCTGGGGGAATGATCCGATCAACCATCAGGAATGAAAATAATGTGTTTTCTCTTTCATGTTCTCAAATTCTCGCCACAATCCAAAGTTAAATCTCCCCAGTTACTCAACAATCAAATGGCAGGACATAAAGCCAGGTCTGGGCTGTTTCCAGAGCAACTATATCTCTTAACTACATCACATAGATCTGAGAAGTCTGAAAGGAGATACTCAGTCTGCTAGATATCAAAGAACTTAAAGTCTTGGCTATAGTAGTTACCAAGGAGAGGGCTGGTAGGGAGAAGCTGGCAGGGAGCAGCACTGGCAGAAAGCTCTCTCATTGGCCCTTACTGAATTATCTTCTACTATTTCTATTTTGACATCCACTCTTACCACTAAGAGACCACATATCTCTACCTATTTTATTGAGCCTGTGAGGTCTTAAGCACAGGAATGTTCATTTTCTTCTTTATGGACTCTAAAATCAGGGCAAGTAGTCTACACATAACAATTTTTGTGTGTGTGTGTGCAGAAATCTAGATGTTTATGCAAAGACGTCTTCTCCTGAAGGAAGGCCAGCAAGTGGTCCCCAAGTGGGCTTACAAAAAGAAGATTATATTGTCCCACCTCCAAACTCCAAACTTATTAGCTACTTGCTTGACCTTGTACATGACAGGAACAATTACCAATAGTACATTAGAGTGGCCTTTCCCGTCAAGTAAATGTTTTACTTCACAAATCTACATGACTTATTCCTTTATCTTCAAGTCTTCACTTAAATATTGACTAATTTTTAAAATTTTTTTTAAATTTTTTAATTTTTTACATTTATTTATCTTCACATTGTGAGCAAGCAGCATATGTACGTGTGTCCATGTGCAAGCATGTGGGCCAAAGTGTGGGTGTGGGGGTCAGAAGACAATTTTCAGGAGCCGTTTCTTTCCTTTTATCATGTGATGACTGGGGATTGAACTCATGTCTTCAGGCTTGGTAGCAAGCTTTTTTACCTGCTGAGCCACCTCATTAGCCCTAAAGGTTAAATCCATATAATTTCAATGGCTTCTGACTATATCCAAGCATAGTGTCAAAGAGGACCTCCTTAGCTTACCTCTCCAACTCCACATGTGTGACAGTTTACATTACTCTATTATTTCCCATGGAAACTTGTAAAGCAAAATTCTTTATTTGTAGAGGTCACAGATTATCAATTCTCTCTCTCTCTCTGTCTTTATCTCTCTCTGTTTCTGTCTCTCTCATTAAGCAAATAATACCCAAAGGAAGGGGTTTTAGTCTGTTTGCTCACTTTACATACTTCATGTACCCCAAACAATAGCTGTGGTAGATGCTCAAATATTTAATGAATCGATTGAATAAAAACATTGGCACAGCCTCTGGAATTGTTCTCAAGTTATATCTCTATTTTGACATAAGCCACATTTTGTCAGGAGATATCATACTCACAAAATATAAAGGATGTGTCATTTGAAAATGTGAAAAGTAGCCTGTGAATTTTATCTAAACTGATGACATGACTGCCAGCTTGTTTCATTTAGGAGAGGCAGGACCCTTGGAAAGGAGTCCATTTCTGCCCCTCCCTGGTGTTCCACACCAGATGAATAAACTGACATTACCATTCCATGGTATGGTTAAAGGGAAGGTTTTTATTTCTTTATTATTGTAGATATAAGAGAGAGAAAGTGAAAACAATTGGAGGCATCTGGAAGAATCCAGGGAAAAGAGACAAAGAAGTCGGCAGAACATGGCCAGCAGGCTGGACACAACCAGGACTATCTGTGCGAAGGGGGAGAAGAGCAAGAGATAAAGACTAAAGAAAACACACTGAGAGAAATAGGGACACAGCAGAAGAGGGGGGAGAGCCAAGGTATGTGGAGAATGAGTAGCTGGGGGGGGGGGGGAGAGAATCCATGAGCTGGAGAAGTTTAGGGTGGAGAAGGAGGTAAGAAGGCCTAGGGTGCTAGCTAGCATGAACCCTGAAATGTGTAACAGGTACTTGTGATACAGAGGGAGCCTGAGGGGCAGTATAGCCTTGGTATGCTAATGGGCAGCCCAGGGTAGCCGCAGGTCCCTTCTGCTATAGGTAAGGGGAATGACTCCTTTTGGTAGAGGGCAACGGGCTTCACAAGCTCCTGAGGGATGCTGGCTTTTATCTAACCACCAGAAATCCTCCTGGAATCCAGGTTGAGCCTGTTTCTGGATATTTGGACTGTCTTTTGGAGTTTGGGGAACTGGAGTTTCCTTCGCACCTAACAAAATTCAGTGTTCTTCTCTGTTTGTTTGTTTTTAAGGTTGTTGGTTTGTTTGATTTTGTTTTGTTTTGTTTTTAGTAAGCACACCTCTAAGTCTCACAAAGGTTAGAAAAAGGTATCTTTGGAGGCCTTATATAGAAAAGTAGACCGAACAGATTTCTGCATCAGACCTTAATCCAAAGTTCAATGATGCTACTCAAAAGTTTTTCGATGTCATGCTGGTTACAAAACTTTTCCATGTAAATTGCTTGTCACTGTTGAGTATTTTCCAAACAATATTCAGTAATAAATAAATAAATAAATAAAACTGTACTCTGATAGGTGATCCTTGAAAAATAGATTTCAGGACTGGCAAGATGGTTCAGCTTTTAAGAGTCTTTAATAGCACTCTACTTGAACTCCTTCATCTTCTTTCCTATTTCTCATTGGCATATAGCACGTGTATTTAGAGTACCAGGGGACTCAAGTTTGGGTCCCACTACCTACAAAAGGCAGCTCAGCTCCCAACTACCTACAATTCCAGATCCAGGAGACCTAAGGCCTTCTCTGCCTTCCACAGCTACCTGCACACCCCTCCTTCTCTCCCCCTCTCTCTCTCTCTCACACACATACATACAAATACAAATACTATAAAATACCTTTCAAAATTTTAGATATAAATTTTTATATTTATATTTTTATATTCATATAAATTTAGATATAAATCTACATTTAGAGAAATGTGGATTGAACAAAATCACACAGGTTTCTTTGTCTGGAGGAGGCCTTAGAGACATTCATATATATATCCATATACACATAGTCGATATGGTGCAGGATTTTCCAAACGTAGTTGACTGTTAAATAATTATTTTTGTGGAATCACCATATTTCTTGGTTCACCATTTGGAAAACTATTTTTAATAGTTTTTTTTAAAACTGTTGTATTATTTAAATGTTTGTTTTTATTTTTGACAGATAGACAAATATTACATTATCTCACTTGAGAATGTATTTAAAATAAACTTGTAAAAGTAAAAAGTGAAAGGCAAAAGATTTATAGAGTCAGAAGAGAAACGAGAACCCAGGGGGTCTTGCAGAGACTGAAGCACCAATAAAGGATCATGCATGGGGAGGACTTAGACCCTCTGCCCAGATGTGGCCAATTGGCAGCTCAGTCTCCATGTAGATCTCTGAGTGAGGGGAGCAGGGGCTGCCTCTATCATGAACTCAGTTGACTGCTCTCTGATCACTCACCCCTGATGCGGCCTTACCAGGCCAAAGAGGAAGAGGATCCAAGGAGTCCTGATGAGATTTAACAAGCTATGGGCAGATGGCAATAGTGGAGAACTCCCCATTTCAGTGGACTAGGGAAGGGGATGAAGGTACTGGGGGAGTTGAAGGAGGAGGGCTTCAATCAGGGTATATAATGAATAAATTGTGAAGAAAAAAAATAAAAAGAAAAAAAAAGTAAAAAGTAGAGCTTGGTCTGGTGGCTAAGGCTTTTAGTCCCAGTAAGTTGGAAGGCTGAATCAGGAGAATAAAATACAAGATTTGCCTGGACTACATAGCAAGTTTAGGGTCTATCTGGGCAACTTAATGATACCCTATTGCAAAATAAAAGGTGAAAGAGGGCTGGGGATGTATTTCAGTGCCAGAGCCCCTGTGTGAACTCATGGGTTCAAACCCTCAAAATCACAATAAACAAAAACAACCCTCAGTAGAAGTTGGAATGTACCAAAGGCTATATGTAAGGGTGGACTGGAGAGATACTGGTCAATGGATGCAAAATATCAGTTAAACAGGGGCAAGTTGTAGAGATCTATTGTACAACAATGAATATATTTGGTAACACCCCGTTGCACTTTCTACTTCCTTATAATTATAATCGATATATAACACTTCTACTTAGAAAAATGCTGGCAGAAGATTTCTGGTGTTTCCACTACAAAACATACAATAAATGTATAAGGTAAATCTATTTTAAGTACCTGAATTTTTCCATGATATAATATATGTATATATGTAAATGGCAAGTGGTACAAGTTTTATTTTCAAGGAATGAAGCAAGGAAAGAAGGAAGAAAGAAAGGAGGGAAGGAAGGAAGGAGGGAGGCAAGGAAGGAGAGAAAGGGGAAATTTTTTTAGAACTGCTAAATAATTGGGAATGAACCAAAGAAAAACACAACATATATTTTTAAACTATTTTACTATCAAATACCTGGAAATGAACCAAAAAAGTGCATATAATTTATTTTTAAAGTGCTACCGAAAGACAGAGAAATGGGCTATTTGATTAGCAAAACTGGCAAACCATTATCTAAATTGAGCAAGAAAACAGAAAGAATACAGAAGTTACTAAAATGATGAAAGAAAGCAGTGATACTACTATCAAATTCATACAAAGCAAAGGATTAAAGGAGAATACCATGAGCAATTATAAGGATTACAGAAGATTGTGAACAATTCTATGCCAAAAAGTAAAACTGGGCTGAAGAAATGGGCAAGTTTCTAAAAATACACAGGCTTCCAAAGCTGACTCAAGAAGATAGAGAAAACTGTGAATGAATCTAAGGAAAGCAACTTTACTTGCCATTTAAAAACTTCCCACAAAGGAAAGACCAGGTCTGCAGAATCTCTCTAGTGAGTTCTAGTGAACAATCAAAGAATATGTGACTCCAGTTCTAAAACTGCTCTAGGAAGATGATAAAGGAACACTTTCTAATTCATTCTATTCATATATATTGCACTGGCACCAATACACAGATGTTATAAGAGAAAAGTAAGGGGAACACGGACTATTTCTAACAGGATCTCAAGGGCAGGCTGTTTGACACCCCCCCCCCCCCCGGGGAGGAGCAGTCTGTTAGGCCACAGAGGAGGACTTTGCAGCCAGCCCTGAAGATACCTGATAAAACAGGGTCAGATGAAAGGGGAGGAGGTCCTCCCCTATCAGTGGACTTGGAAAGGGTCAGGGAGGAGACCAGGGAGGGAGTGTGGGGTTGGGGAGGGAATGAGGGAGCGGGATACAGCTGGGACACAGAGTTAACAAAATGTAACTAAAAAGAAAAAAATAATAAAAAAATAAAAAAAATAAAGAGAAAAATAAAATTACAAACTAATATCCTTTATGAATTTAAATACAAAACCTCAACAAAACACCTGTAAATAAAGTTCAGTAGTATATAAACATGATCATAGGCTTATGACAAATTGTTAATTCTTCCAGTGACATAGGATAATTAAACATAAAAATAATCAGTTTTGCCATATGAGTAGAATAGAAAATCCATATATAGAAAAACAGTTTGAAAAAATACAGAACTCTAGCACGGTTAAAGAAGCACTAAACACATTAGAAATAGAAGATAAAACCGTCATATGTAGACAACATGATCTTGTATAAAGAATCTTCCCCCCACTCGAAAGCCATAATAATAACAAATTAAAGGTGCTGGAGAGATGGATCAACGAGAAAAGCACTTGCCATAAGTGTGTAGAGACCTGGCTTCAAATCCCCAGGACCCATGTGAAGCCGGGCTAAGTAGCACACGTCTGTGACCCCAGCATCCCTACAGTGAAATGAGAGACTGGAGAATCCAGGGAAGCTCATGGGCCATCTCTCCTGGACTTTTCAGGAGCAAACAGTATTAACCACAACAATCTACAACACCAAAGCTATTTTTTTTTTACTTATACCCTCTATAAGTAATACATAAGTATACATACTAATGTAATAATATAACATAACAGGACACGACACGACACAACACAACACAACACAACACAACACAACACAACATAACATAACATAACATAACATAACATAACATAACATAACATAACATAACATAACATAACATAACACACTGCTATTGCTTATTCACTACCTAACATGATTGTCACTTAAGGAGTGATTTTTTTGTGTGTGGTTGAGTATAAGCTATTTTCATAATAAGCTAATTTCAGAGTTAATCAACTTCTTGATAGTGACTATTGCTTTAAATAGTATTCTTCTCTTAGGAAGAATGCTAGAACTAGAGCCTGGTTCCCTGGTAAACAGTCTAACAGAAGAAATGATGGGCAGAACCTACTAGAACCCAGGCCTTCTTGCACATTGCCAACATTTTCATTGGAAAAGGTGACAAATGAAAAGGAACTTAACTAATGGTCTAGCTCCAGATATGCACATCCTAAGTGCAAAAGCACAAGTGCCATGAAAAGCCAATATAACACACATCATCCAAAAATTACCAATCTCACAGTAACAGTACAAAATGAGTGTCTTAGACTAAATTCCAGACCAAAAGTTCCAAAGAATTGTGAGATATTAAAAGAAATTAAAAAGTAAACAAATTCCTAAATGCACAAGAGAGCTTAATGATAAAAGAAAGATCTCAATGCATGATATGAAAATGAAGTTAAGGAGACAGATACTGAAGAAAAGCCAAGCTGAAATCTGGAAATGGAAAACTTAGTGGGTTAAGAACAAACTTTACTAAAACCCTCACCATTAGAATGGATCCTAGAAAGACAGAATATCAGGGTTTAAAGACAAGATAGAGGAACTGGAGCATCAAGTCTAAGGCACAGGTAAATTAATAAAAAAGTGTGGATGGGACATGTGAGTGCCTGAGACATTTGGAAAAGGCTCAATTTATAAATGATGAGCATTGGCTAGAACACCACATACACAGGACCAGAAAAAAAAAAAAAGCACCCAAAGAGAGTGGACTGAAAGCTTCAAGGATGAAACCTGAAACACAGAGTCATATTTCTAGGCAGACCCATCACAACAACAACTGAGTTTTCAACAGAAGCTTAAAAGCCAGACACGCTTGGAACAACATATTTTAGGTTTTAAAAGATTCCAATACCAGTCCAGGCTATTTTGTGCAGCAAAACTGTCTGCCATGATTGAAGGAAAAAAGCAAAACTTCGCACGATAAAAACAGACTTAAGTAATTTACGACCATTGTGCCTGCTCTGCAGTAACTACTGGAAAGAACTCTTCAGGTTGAAAATAACAATCAATAAATCCAAAGGGCTACAGAGGAAAAAGAAAAAAAACCCCAAGAGATTCTAGAAGGGATATTAAACAAACAAGGATTAGGAAAACAGCAGACACTATAAAATCAGCAAAATGATATATTTTTTGGTAAAGACTCTGAATATTAGTGGTCTTAATTCACCCAATAAAAAGATACAGAGCAGTCAATTGGATCCAAAAAACAGGCTCCACTTATTTGCTACCTTCAAGAAACATGTCTCACCATCAAAGAGAATATCTTATGATGAAAGAAGGAAGGAATGTATTTCAAGCAAATGAAGTTAGGAAACAAGTGCACATAACAAAAATAGACATTAAATAAAAGTTATTTAGAACAAATAAAGAAGTCGCCTTCATATTGACTATGGGAACAACCATCAAGAAGACAACATAATTATAAATATGTACCCACCCACCACAAGTACATCCCATTTGATAAAACGAATACTTCTAGATAGAAAGGAAGATGAATCCAACACAGGAGTGAGTAACTTTAATTTCTGATTCTCACCTGAAACATTGGAGTGAAGTGGCATCATATATCAACCGGCCCTTACAACTACACATTCCAACCCCATGCTGCAGAGCAGGAATTCTTCTCAGCAGCCTTAGCACTTTAAAAGCGATCATATAACAGGACAGAAAGCAAGTCCCAACAAACAAAAGGAAATTAAAATATCCTTACATCCTATGTGACCACAAATGAATAAAGCTAGAACTACACACACACACACATACACACACACACATACACACACACACACACAGTGTATAATTTCATGTACATTAAACAGCACACATTAGAATGATGGATGGGGTGATTTAAAAATCAAGAAGGGGCAGCCGTTTTCTAATTGCCAGCCTTGCCTCTCACCCACTGAGCTCCAGCCCAGGGAGAAGCTGGTAAGTAAGGAGGTACCTATACCAGGGCTGGTACAGAGCCTGTTGCCTGCCAATCCACAGTGGGTAAAGCCTCCAGGAAAACAACTGGCTACTAGAGTCAGTCAAAAGCGTGTGCCCTCTACTGGAGGGGTGAAGGAACCTCATCACTTCCGGCTGGTCCAGTGGCACCTTGTGAAATCAGACACTGTCAGAAGACCACCGAACTTATGAGTCACAAGCTTCCCTTTTACTATCTGGTGTGAGAAATTGCTCTGGACTTCAGAACAGGTCTGCACTACCAGAATGGTTGTCCCCGTTGTAAAATCAACCTGTGTTCCAAACCCTGCAAGAATTATGCCAAAAGATAACTAGCCAGCAGGCTGCATACGTGAAGAATGTGCTTAACAATCCACTATAAGGGAAACATTTCATTCTGAAAACCCACATTTTCCCCCTATTCTTCTTACCAGATGTTCTGTGTGTACAGTTGTCTCCTTCCATAGTGTCAAAAGGACGCTTAGTTTTAGTTAGGATGACTATTGCTGTGATGAAACACCATGAATAAAATCAACTTGGGGAGAATAGTTTATTTGGCTTATGCTACCATAGCATTATTCATCACTGAAGAAAGTCAGGGGCAAAGACTCAAGCAGGGCAGGAACCGGATGCAGGAGCTGATGCAGAGGCCATGGAGGAGGGTGCTGCATATTGGCTAGCTCCTACGGCTTGTTCATACTGCTTTGTTAAAAAAAAAACCCAGTACCATCACCCACAATGTGTTATGCCCTACTATGTGAATCACTAATTAAAAACATGACCTACAGGCTTGGCTACAACCTAATATTATGGAGGAAATTTCTCAACTGAGGTTCCCTCCTCTCAGATGACTCTAATTTGTGACAACTGGACATAAAACAAGGCAACAAAATTGACCCCTTGTCGACTTGACACAGAAACACATCATTGTTAAGCCATAACCTTCTTTTTTTTGTTGCTGTTGTTCATCCCCAAGATCACACATTAATTTCAACATAACAATGTACAAGAGTATCTAACTATATGATTACAAGTAGAAAAGCAGGGGGCAGGTATCAGGTACTAGTAGTTTTTCTATTTTCATTTGTGTGTACATTTTTTATATAAATGAGGATGTAAAGCATTAATGCAAGTCAAAATATTACAGTGAACATATTTCAACACTTCAACTTTATAATAATTATAAATCTGTTTTAAAAATTTTAAGTTAAGAAGGGGCTAAAAAATCTTATTTTGAATGAAAATGGAGGGAAAAACCAACAAAGAGAACCGTAGGATACATAGTTGTAAATACCTACAGCAATGAGAGATCTCAGATAAGCAACTTTTGGATGTACCTGAGAGTACTGGATAAGAACAAGCCAAACCAAGAGCAGTGACTTTAAGTACAAGGTGTCATTCTCTTCACACCTATCAAATGGTTGAAGTCTTAGACAGAGCAGTAAGACAAGAGAAGAAAATAAAAAGACAAAAAGAGAAAAGGAAGAAGTCAGTGTCCTCATTTGTGGCTGATATAATTTCATAGTAAGATACCCTAAAGCACTTTTTCTCAAACTGTGAGTTATGACCCCCTTTAGGGTCAAATGACCCTTTCACAGGAATTTCCTGAGATCATTGGAAAACAGGTATTTTCTTTTAAAAAAAATATTCTTTTTATTAATTACAATTTATTCACCTACTATCCCACCTATAGCTCCCTCCTTCCTCCCCTCCCAACTCCTCCCTCTGTCCTTCTTCTCCACCCATGCCTCTCCCCCAGTCCACTGATAGGGGAGGTCTTCCTCCCCTTCCTTCTGATACTAATCTATCAGGTCTCATCAGGAGTGGCTGAATTGTCTTCTTCTGTGGCCTGGTAAGGCTTCTCCCTCCTCAGGGGGAGGTGATCAAAGAGCAGGCCAACCAGTTCATGTCAGAGACAGTCCCTGTTCCTATTACTATAGAACACACTTGGACGCTGAACTGCCATGGGCTACATCTATGCGGGGGTTCTATGTTATCTCCATGAATGGTCCTTGGTTGAAGTATCAATCTCAGAAAAGATCCTTGTGCCCAGATTTTTTGGTTCTGTTGCTCTCCTTGTAGAACTCCTGACCTCTGCAGGTCTTACTATTTCCCACTTTTTTCATAAGATTTCCTGAGCTCTGCCCAAAGTTTGGCTATAAGTCTCAGCATCTGTTTTGATACCCTGTAGGTTAGAGTCTTTCAGAGGCCCTCTGTGGTAAGCACCTGCCCTGTTTCCTGGGAAAACAGGTATTTTCAAGGCAGCTCTAATAAGAGAAAGCATTTAATTGGGGCTGGCTTACAATTTCAGAGGTTTAAATTATCATGGCAGGGAACATGGCAGCATGCAGGCATGCATTGGAGCAGTCATTGAGAGCTACATGTAGGCAGAAAGAGAAAGAGTGTAGGTCTGACATGGGCTTTTAAAACCTTAAAGCCCACTCCCAGTGACATATTGCCTCAAAAGATCACAGTTCCTAATACTTCTGATCCTTTCAAATGGTGTCACTCCTTGGTGGCTAAGTATTCAAATACATGAGACTATGGGGCCCATTCTTATTCAAACCACTACAAAAGCTAAAGCAATCTTAAGGAAAAAGAATATGCTGGTGGCATCACTGTAACTGACTTAAGGTTATTGTAGTAATAGTAATATTTTATTATCACAGTAATAAAGACAGCTTTATTCATTTACCTGATATTACATTTTTCTTAGAGCTGAATACATTTTCATTGTATGTCTTACACATTTTCATTGTCCTACCATCAGCTGATGAACATCTAGGCCAATTCCATTTCCAGCTCCTGTGAATCCAGCTGCAATGAACATGGATGTACCAGGAGGATATAAAGTTCTCTGGTCATATGTCCAGGTGTGGTATAACTGGATCATATGGGAATCCTAGTCTGTTGTTTATTTGTTTGTTTGCTTGCTTTATCAAGTCAAGGTTTCTCCGTGTATGCTTGGCTGTCCTGGACTGGCTTTATAGACCAGGCTGGCCTTAAACTCACAGAGATCCACCTACGTCTGCTTCCCTGGGTGTTGGAATTAAAAGCATGTGCTAGTCTATCTCTTAAAAGAATGTTCGCACTGATTTTCATAGTGGGTGGGCCAGTTTACACTTCCACAACAGTGAAGAGGGGTCTCCCTAAGGTTAGGGAGCTGAGAGAGAGAGAGAGAGCAGTGTACACATGGCAGCGCACGCGGCAAGTGGCAAGTGAGCACTCTTGCAACAGTGGGAAGTCTGCTATGAGAGTAATCAACTGCTTGGTTGTTTTTTTTTTTAAAAAAAAACTGGATTTGAGACCCTTTCCACAGGATGCTATTCACATCTGGAATACAAATCTGGTCAAATGTCCATGGATATGGAAGTCATACATCCTAGTAAGGAAGTTTCTGCTATTGTTTTAGCAAATGGACATTTATCTCTCAAAATCGCCTTCCAAAGAATCATGTTAGGTCCATAGATTAGATTAATTTTGCTGCCAGTTTTGGCCAAAGAAGCTTCTTTTAGCCATGGGCAGCAGTGATGGCAGAAATTCATAACTGATCAAAGTGATGAGAAAACAAGTGATTGTTGAGTGAGCATCTATAACTGAGCTGTCTATATCATTCCCTCCACGGCTCAGGGATGGTACAAGAAGGGGAAGAAATAATGTAAGAACCAGAAGAGGGGGCAGAGGGCTGTGAAACTCTTTTAGGACATTATCTGGCCATTGTATGCTTTTTGTTTTTTAGCAAATTATTTGAGATTATACTATAATCACATAATTTTCTTCTTCTCTTTCCTTTCTTCAAACCGTCCTGTGTACACTTTTCCTTGCTCTCTTTCAAATCCTTGGCCTCTTTTTTCATTAATTGTGCATATATATATATATATATATATATATCCTGCTCATTCTATATGTTACTTGTATGCATGTTTTCAGAGCTGACCAATTGGTATTGAACGAGCAATTTGTGGGTTCTTCTCCGAGAAAGACTATTTCTTCCACTTTCTGCATTCCTGAATTGAATGTAATTTTTTTTCTAGAGTTGAGTCCTCCTGAGCTTTTCCCTGCCCACATTAGCATGTCTATTAGTGTCATTCTTGTTCAGGTAATGTTTGGACAGGCACAGCGATGAGACTTTTATGGGTGTAAGCTTTTGACATTCTTAGGAGACACAATCTCACAGCAAACTGCATAAGTGATTATACAATATTTGTAAGCTTTCAGAGGCTCTGCTGGCTCTTATTGTCCTGTGACCATCTTGAGTCACTTGCTCCAGAGGAGGCAGTATTCGGAACAGTGCCTCAGAGAGACCAACACTGAGACAAAAGCAGCGCAAGTGATCCCGCAACTGAATCCTGAAATCACCACAAATTCTTCAGAGACGGCAGTTTCTTCTATCTGTAATCTCACGTGAGACCCAGAGGAATAAGCTTCTAGACATCCCTGTGCACCAAACCCCCAGAGACTAAATAAAGAAATTATTATTTGCACCTGCTAAATTTTAGAGTTATCTGTCACAAGCTTTTGGACAACTGGGACGGCATTCCAACCTCAGGGTAGAAATGCCTGTCTTCAGAACTTGTAATATAGCAATGTTTTTGTCAATTTAAAGTATATCGTTTATATTCTAAAATATTGGTCATTAATTTTCAACCACATTTTTGTCACCATCTCTCATTATTTCCTCAAATATAGACTCACCAACAATATCTGTCCCTGTTTCAGGCTTCAAGAACAGAGCAGCGGACCAGTGACAAAGCTCCTATCTCGTGCAGGATTCAGATATACTGCATGTTCAGAGATGGTTATATTTGGTATTTTGAGGAATAAATAATAAGCAATCAGTCTGCATGAGGATAACTAGTTGTGAGACTACAACAAGGTAAAAATCTCTTCTACATGGGTAAAGAAACCTCTGGGATTTGAGTTGCAAGGGAACAGTTTGTGGTAAAAATCCATGCAGAAAACAGCAGGTCAAGGCCCTATATTGGCAAAGCAAACCAGAAAGTGCTTTGACGTAGCTGTTATGTCAACGCTGAGTCTCTTTCCTGGCAAACTCAGGACACTGGCATCAGGTGTCCCTTCAACACAGTACTCATCCCAATCTTGTAGCCTTGCTACCCTCCCACTGCCTTCAACATCTCTTGCCCTTTCTGAAAAGCAATAAGAACTACTCCTGCAAATCAACTTGTTGAAATGTTGCATGGTCTAGAAAAGATGTATTAGGTAATGTTTGGGAAATCCTTGATTCTTCATAAGTGAGTTTTTAATATGTATCTCTTATCATCTTTGCTCCTTGTCAAATAGTTTCTTGTGGATCATGAGAAAGCCATGCCTTTGAGGGAAGTATCAAACGTATTTTGTCACATCTTCCCAGGCCATTCTCCATCCCAGTGTCTTGGACAATGATCCAATGTCCTCAGTCTTATTATCTCACAGCTGCTGTGTAAATTTTGGAACACTTCTGGGGCTGTTTCGACTGTTTCTCACAGTCTTAATCCTCCCAGCAGCCATGTTTTGTGGAATTTCCCATGATCCTTATTGTTATGAAAGGCCAAAGCCTCCCACCATGAAGAGAGGTCAATGCTGTGCTTCAGAGGGCTTGCTATTGCTCTGTGGACCTGAGCACCCACCAAGAGATCCTTCTCCCACCACCTGGTTGTAACTACTTAGGTTATGTTTCAAAGAAAGTAGTAATAAAACAATAATTGGCAATAGCAGAGTCAGCCGCCACTGTCAATTTGATGCCAGTACTGTGTGGACTGGGGTGAGCTATGGAAGGCACTTTGACCCTTGAATAGAGGATGACATGTTTACAAGTCTTTCTGTTTCATATGACAGTGCAAAGCCATTGAAAATCTGGTTAATTTCTATTCCCTGTCCCCTTGACTCTCTACGACATAAATTATGATGCTGTATTGTCACCAGATTGGTAATTGAAAGAACACTTGGCAACTTCAGATGGGAAGATAAATCTAGCCGAACATTGCTGAACTGCCCTTCCCAGAAAGCTCCTTGCTCCTGCCTGAACTAGTTACAAACTGAGTCATGAAGTGTGAATTCTCCTTCTATGAAAAGACAGAGATTAATGAGTCAAAACTAATTGTTGCCACAAGGAGGATGTTTTCCAGCTGGAAAGGAAGCCGAGACATAATGAGATGCTAGCTGAGATGACTCTATATCATATTCCTTTAAACATAGTATCAGAAAAGACTCTGCAGAGATCCGAGGAGGTGCTGACATACTCTACGAAATGAGATAGCTTTTTGCTTTTATTTTCTCAAAACAGCAATCTTGTGATCTGAGGAGGAAAAAAATTCTTTTTTTTTAAGATTTATTTATTATGCATACAGTGTTCTGCCTGCATATATACCTGCACACCAGAACTCATTATAGATGGTTGTGAGCCACCATATGGTTGCTGGGAATTGAACTCAGGACCTCTTGGGAGAACAGCCAGTGCTCTTAACCTCGGAGCCATCTCTCCAGCCCCGGAAAAAGTTTCTTAAATGCAATATTTTTAAATGATTAATCGTAATAGAAAAACTGAAAAACTGGATCACATTCAAATTGAGAGACATTTCAAAAATTACCATTAAGAGAGCGAATGAGCAAGTGTCACAATAAAATACATTTTTAACATACATACCACCCCAAAAGAATGAGATCTGGTACATAAGAAATTCTACAAATTAATTAGAATAAACAACTTGCATTGAATGAACACCCCAGAAATGTTGGGCTTCCAAATGACCAGTACCTGTGCTGACTACCAATAGTCACTAGTACACTTTCAAACTGCAAAGATACTAGTAAATTTACTTTAGAATAGCTAACTTGAAATAGCCAAACAGTCCTTTGTGTTGGTGAGGATGGAAGGAACTGTAATACTTATGTACTGCTGAGACAAAAACTGTATTTTTTTTGAAAACTGTAGCTATTCAACTGAGTATAGAAATTTATTAAGGACCAACAATTTTACTCCCAAACAAAAAAGATGTCTATATAGTCACTGAGGGACATATAGAAGAAGTCAGAGTGACACAATTAACAAAAGCTAAAGATTGCAACCCAAATATTCATCAATAGTTTATGATGAAACTCTGGTGTGCACAAGGGAAAACAAGAGAGCACTGAAATAGAACCAACCACAGCTGCATAAACCAATAATAATTTCACAAATGTTGAGCAGAGTAAAGAAACTGAGTATAGAGGACCACAAACCTTATGGCTCCATCTGTGAAAGAGTTTGCAAAGGGCAAGGTTGACTGATGGCATTAGGAGCGGTTGTAGTTGAAGGATGACTGAAGGCTAAAAGCGGACTCAACAGACTGTGAATAGTCTGGTAACATCCTGTTTCTTGATTTGGATGCTGGTGACTCTCTTGGCAAGAATTCTTCAAGAGATGGACTTGTGATTGATATTCTTTTTTGTATGAATTCTATACTTTAAGACTTATTCTAAAAACACTCATTGTTGGAGAGATGTCTCAGTGTTTAAGAGACACTCGCTGTTCTTGCAGGAGACCCAGGTTCTCTTCCCAAAACCTGTATGGCAGTTATTTATAACTTTAGTTCCAGGCGATTTGGTGATCTCTTTTGGCCTCTGCATGTGGTACTCCTACATACAAATAGGCAAATACTTATATACATATACCCATGTACACATACATATACATAGACATCATATACATATATGCATGTACATCATGCATATATGTATACCTACAGATATACATACAGACACACACACACACACACACACATATATATACTGATATACATACATATATATGAAAAGCAATTTTAAAAATTTCTCAGTTTAGGGATTTGGCTCAGTCGGTGGAGAGCTTGCCCAGCATGCCTGCCTACCTAGGTTTGTTCCCCAGCACCACATGAACTGAAGTGGTAGCACCGGCTACCTTAAAAACATTATACAAATAAATGTTCGCATCATAAAAGATAATATATCACATAGTTCCACTCCTATGAAGTATCCAGAATGGGCAGATCTGGACAGAAAGCGGATTGGTGGTTGCCACAGATGGCAGTCTAGAAAAACTTGGAGTGACTGGTAATGGCAATAAAGTTTCTTTTGTGGGGGTTATCAAAATATTCTGGAATTAGATAATCGTGATGGTTTACAATATTATTGATATCCTAAAAGCCATTGAATTGTACTTATGAAAGAGATGACTCCTATTATTCATAAATTGAAACTTAATTTATAAAAGCCTATCCTAGTGCTGGAGTATTTACATTTAACCATCAAGACATGGATTCTTTTTCAGTTGGCATAGGCTGCCTAGATCATATAAACTAGATGAACAGGTTTGTTTAAGTATCCTGGGACAAAAATCATCACCTTTTACACTGAGCATGACTTTGCATTCTAAGTCTGTGTCAACCAATAGTGAGTAAACACTTTTAAACATACCAAGCCAGTATGTTTGGGGTAAGTGAACTTTTATTTACAGTATATAATATTAAATCTCTGCTGGTTTTAATAGTGTCCATAAATGCATGTCTGCTTCAGAAAATGTCTATAAAAGGCCATTCTTCAGGAGAAAGCTAATATTTTCCTAATGAATGGACAAGAATCAAGGATCTCAAGGTGTTGCTCATGTTCTTGGACCTAGGAATTAATTTGTGTTGTTTATCCAGGTGAATTAAACATGGATGCTTCATCCCAGTGAGACAAAGGTGTGCAAAGGACAAGGGAGGAAGTATGGAGACAGGAACTCACTAAAGACAGAAGTGACCCTGGGCAAATCTGGGTTTCAGCTTTTCTCTTTCCCAGAACTTCCAGGAGAACAGAAAAGCATTGATAGTGGGATAATGTAAAGTTAAGCCGTATCTAACAAAGACAGCGCTCTGGGTGGTCTGTTGCTCATACGAGTGCACATTCCTCTGTCTCGTTTCGTTTCTTCTCTCACCTCTGTTCATCCTTCTATACATACTCCTGCTGCTCAAAGCCTGAATCTAGATAACATTCCTAGAGAGGACCCTGATCAGTGCAAGGCTTTGACCAATTGAAATCATCTGGGGAGTTTTGATCTGGGAAACCTCTAAGTGGTATGGGGCTGTATAAATAGAAGTTGAAAGTAGGACAATGAAAACAGTTGGGCTGTAAAAAACGAGGCCATCCTCACTCACTCGTGCCACCAAGCTTTCTCTAAAATGTCTGTCCTATCCTGTAGGTTTGCAAGCACAGAGACAGGAGGGATGAGGAAGAGAAACTGGGCCGCCTTGCCTCTCCTTGATTAGCTTCCAGTTCTTTGGAGAGGAACACGGCAAGCAAGAACAGATGTTTTTCCTTTAGTGGTGCTCCACAGAATTAGCTTCCGTCTTAATGTAGCAGGAGATGTTATCAGTGTTTACAGCCTGTGTTCTTATATCTCATTCATTCTGTCTTAAAGTCCAAAGAGATTCAGACATAACACAAGAACATCTATGATGTTTGCACAATAACACTTAAAATGATTTTTTTATTAGAAGATGTAACATAAGCTTGTCACTCCTAACCCTAAATATTTACTCCCCAGAACAAGAATTCATAATAACTGCAATACTTTTACACTTGTATAGAAGAATGGGTAGACCTGCATAAGTATAATGGAGCAATTGTTCTCAAACTGGATCATGTAGTCCTAAGAGGCTTGCCTAAAGTGCAGATGGAGTGCTGGTTTTTATTTGACAGATAAAATGATGAGGTGCTTTGCAGAACAGTCTCCCATTTGCCAAGGTGGCTGTCCACATCTCTTATTTCCTAGGATGCATGCCTTGTGGTTCCCTTCCCGTAATGAACAGGACTGATTTTTATAACCAGCAGAATATGACAGATGCCACGAAGTGTCACTTCTACAGCTAGATCATAAAAATTACTGAAGCTTCTATGTTGTATGCCCCTGGACTTCTCTCTGGACAGAGTCTGCTGTCATCTCCTGAGGACACTCAGGAATTTTATAGATCCCTATTGAAAGAAGCCAGGGATTCTCACCAACAGTCAGCACAGGTTGTCAGTCTTGTGAATGAGCCACAGAGGAGGCTGTTCCTGGGCCCCAGTCAAACCCAAGGATGACTGTAGCCCTATCTTATGGGTGGGACTCAGCTCCCCCTTACATTGCCGACTCAGAGAGACTGTGAAATATCAAATGTGGTCATTTGAGGAAGGGTAATAGATAACCCATGACAACATTTCTCTGAATTGGTCCCATTGGCCACTCTTTCAAAACAGTCCAAGCCGAAGTTTCACTTGCAAATGTTAAAGAGTACTAAGCATTAACAACTTCTTGCTTCTACCAATCGTGCTATAGTTAGACATAGGTCTCCTCAAGGGTTCTCTTAAATCTCTTTATGAAAGAAAATTGTTTGTGATTCTAGGGACACACCCTGGGGCCTCCTACATGCACACAAAGGTCTGTACCACTGAACTATACCCCTTGTGCAAGATTGTTTTTAGGTCAGCAACAGGGCAAACAAATTTATATAAATAATTCACTCACACTGCATCTCCAAGCTAATATCTCTCCTACAGATGAGAGAGGACTGTGGTTCAGGGAAGTGGATCAAACACTTGTACACTTTTTAGACACAGCTATTGTTATTGGCTTTGATCTATGCCAGTGGCCACGGACCTTGGCGGGAGTTGGTTTAGGTTATTTTCCACCGAAATACTCTCTGTGCGTATATCACATGGTTGAGAATTATTTTTGAATACTTGCTGGGTTCCAGACAAAATGATGAGGCCTGGGATGTTTCCATTGGAGCAGTGAGTCAGAGCTGTGCTTCTACAAAGCACTGAGAGTTGGCTGAATTACCCACAGTTTATCCATTTATTTGTTTGTTTGGTGAAAATAGAAGCTAAGAATCCCTTTTGGAGAAGATGCTTAGTACTTGCAAATAGTAAATTCAGAAGGTGTTTTTATTAGTATAGCTGGTACTTGGAACACACCTAGCCCATCCATATCTTTTGTAGAGCAATGCAAGGTTCTGAAAGCAATGGCTAATGAAAAATAAGTTGAACCTAAACCTACACGAGAGATAGAGTTCAACACTATCTCCCATGCAATAAAACAGCTTCTCAGATCCTGTGGCTTGGGACTTAAGACCACCCCAATTTAACCTGTTTTGACAACAGAGTCTGGCTGAAGCTGTTTCCACACTGGGGTGGAAGTTAACTTTAACTCTGAAGTAAAAGAGGCTTTGTCTTGCAAGGTAAGAAGTGTGGCTGTGAGTACTATGCAGCTTCATTTCTAAAGTCCTGTGTGGGAAAACCCTATTGGTGACACCACAAAGAAATTGAGTGAACAGTAAAAGTGAATGACATCTAGTCTGTTCTCATGCAAAAACTGGGCGAATTATATCCAGAACTTTTATTCAAAAACCCTAGTTTGTTATAATTTGTCATGTAACATGATAGTGAAAAAGCAGCAACAAAAGAATAGAACTCCACATTTTTTTATATTTTTATTAATTACACTTTATTCACTTTGTATCCCCCCATAAGCCCTCTCTCCTCCCTTCCCAATCTACCCTCCCTCCCCCCCCTCTTCACGCATGCCCCTCCCCAAGTCCACTGATAAGGGAGGTCTTCCTCTCCTTCCTTCTGATCTTAGTCTACCAGATCTCATCAAGAGTGGCTGCACTGTCATCCTCTGTGGCCTGGTAAGGCTGCTCCCCCCTCAGGGGGAGGTGATCAAAGAGCAGGCCAATCAGATTATGTCAGAGGCAGTCCCTCTTCCCATTACTATGTAATCCACTTGGACACTAAACTGCCATGGGCTACATCTGTGCAGGGGTTCTAGGTTATCTCCATGCCTGGTACTTGGTTGGAGTATGAGTCTCTGGGAAGACCACTGTGTTCAAATTTCTGGTTCCCTTGCTCTCCCTGTGGAGTTCCCGTTCCTCTCCAGATCTTACTATTTCCCACTTCTTACATAAGATTCCATGCACATTGCCCAACAGTTGGCCATAAGTCTCAGCATCTGCTTTGATAGTCTGCAGGGCAGAGCCTTTCAGAGGGCCTCCGTGTGTGTGTCGGGGGGGGGGGGTTAGCTTGTTTCCTGTTTTCTTCTTCTTCTGATGTCCTTCCTCTTTGCCTTTTGGGATGGGGATTGAGCATTTTAGTCAGGGTCCTCTCTCTTGATTAGTTTCTTTAGATGTACAGATTTTAGAACTCCTCATTTACAGTGGCTTTTTATTTAGTTTTGTAAGAGAGAAAGAACATGGACTTGGTTGAGGGGGCAGTCTGGGAAAAGTAAATGAACAGGAAAGAATATTATGAAAGTATATAACATTATCAAAGAATAATTTTTTTAAAAGCATACAAAAAATTGAAAATACAGGAGGTTGAAGAGTGAATGGGGACAGAATTCAGTAAGAAGACACCTTAAAGTAGAAAAATAAAAATTAACAAAAAATAAACAATTAATAAATTAAATCAAAAGGCTAAAACTCATTAAATTCTAAACTTGAAATATTAAAAACAATAAAGACACTGATGAAAGTCACAAGAAAACACACCATTGTTTACAGAGGCCATGGAAACTTGGAGTCTGAATGGTTCTTGGAGGGCCAAAACTGAGGTCCGCCACACTGAGCTTGGAGGTCAAGGCTACAGCTCAGCAACCTTCCCGGAACTCAACGGTGGACCTGAAAGTATAGACCCCAAATCAGAAGCATCTTCCCATGCTCTCTACTTCCTATGCTGCCAAACATCCTATTGTATGGCTGACTTGCTGTTTCCCCTTAGGCTATTCTGTGGCTTCGATTCTGTTTGTCCCCAAAGGTCCCTATGCTGAGAGCTTGCTCTCTGTGGTGTTGCTGAGACAGTAAAACCTTTAAGAGACAGGGCTTCTGTGATGGCACTGTCCCACTTGATATAACTTGGCACAGTCACTGGAGCATAACCTCATTTTAAATAGTAGAAGGGGACTGGCCAGCCCTTCCACTGGTTGACATGGGTCTACAGAGACCAGACTTCACAAATTCTGTCTTGGTTAATATATGTTTTATTCAAAGATAGACTGAAAGATCTGAGACATAGTGGAAGCTTTAGGGCTAAGAGGCTACTTAATAATCCATGTCAATTCCTCTCTGCCTTTATCCCTCTGCAAGGGAGCAGAGCAAGCCATACATTATTTTTATTAATACAGGAGAATTCCAGTCAGGGGACCTTAGGCCATAGCCTGGGAGCCTCTCTCACTAATCTCATTAGATGCTCAATCTTCTGTTGCTATCTTGACTCAGGCCAGCACTAAGATGCACAGTATTTCTGGGCTCTTGAGAGACACTCTGGGGCTTTCCTTGCCTCAAGGCATTTTGAGCTTAACACAGTGTGAACTGACAGTTCTGGAGGGCTTTACCAAGGTGGGAAAGGAGAAGTGTCTGCAGAGACTTCTGGCAGCAAGCTCTGACGCTGGCATTCCTGGGAAAATCACTGGTGCTTATGTGAAAGCAGCTTCAAGTGGATGCCTTGCTGACAGTAATCAGATTTAAAATTAGCCCTAATGCGCTTTCATCAAGGAAGACTTAATTGCAGAGCCCAATCAGTACGCAAAATACTCCAATGACAATTTTGCTGACAGTGTAATTCTAAACAAACTGGAGGATTTCGACATGTGGGTAAAATCTTATCAGTGGAAGCAGTGAGTTTTTGGTGTCACACAAACTTGCCTCCATTTTAGCCCAGGTCCTCCTGTTCTAGGTTTTCTGGCTTATATGTTGTTATGCACCTAGAATTGGTGGGCTATGACTACCCCCTGGCAGTGTTTTTCTGGATAGGTGAGGACTCACCTTCTCTGAGCATCTATTCTCCCACCTTTAATAAGAAGGAACAAGGTTGACCTTCAGAGATCGTCAAGAGGATATGTTCATATCTATGCAAGAGGATATGCTTCATCTCTATTTCCTGTCTTTCCAGACCCAAAGACAGCTGTGCCTCTGAGATCTAGCATTCTCAGAAGTGCTGCTAAAATGCCCGTGATTTACATGGCTTGCCTGTCTAGTTTAATGGTTCGAGACTTGGGGTGGATTTTTGCCTCCCCAGGGACAACTGGAAAAGTTGGGAGCCATTTTAATTATCATAGTTAGGAGATGAGGGGCTGCTACTATCGGCGTGGTGGGTGGAGGGCTTGGATGCTACCAAACATCCTCAAGGTACCGGTTGTCCTCCTCATCAGAGTGTTGTCTGGTCATAATTCTCAGCAGTGATGACGCTGAGAAACTTGCCCTGGAGAGGATGAATACTGTAATCCCCATGTCCCCAGAGTTAAGGCATACACTTTCTATAGTTCCCTTTCTTGTTTTGTTTGTTTTGTTCTTCTGTTTGTTTTTACTGTTGTTCTTGAGACAGCACAGGATAGCCTCAACATCACTGTTTTACTGCCTCCATTTCCTCAATTGACGGAACTGTAGGCCTGCACCACCTTGTCCAGTTTATCTTCCATTCCTTAAGGAGGTTTTTGTTTTGTTTTTTAAAGAAGATTGTGGAGAAATGGTTAAATGGTATTTCAGTGAGCACAAACTGGTTGTTGAGTGAATTATTTCCATTTCCGTCGCTGTGATGAAACAGCTCGACAAAAGCAACTTGAGGAAGAGGAGGTTCATTTGGCTCCCAGCTCCATGTTGTCGTCCATTGTGGCCAGGAGGCCAGTGTAAGAGGCTTGGAGAACTAGTCACATTCTCCATGGTGAAGAGGAGACAGAAATGGATTAATGTATGCATGCCAGGGCCAGCTCTTCTTTCCTCTTCAGTCCAGGGTACAGGCTATGAAACAGTGTGAACTGCATTCTAGGTGATTCTTCCCACCTAGCCTAACCCAGCTAAGACAATCCCTCACAAGCATGCCCACAGGCCAGTGTAACCTGAAAAAATCCTCCTTGAGACTCCTTTACCAGCTGATTTAATATGTGTCAAGTGGACAATCAGGAAGAACCATCAAGGAAGCATAAAGGACACAGATACAAACGCAGTCTCAATTCAGGTTCTAAATCCACTCTTTCTGCCCTTTCTCTCTCACACTGAGGGTCACCCTACATATTTCAGTTCGTCTGGCCTCAAAGCCCTTCATTCACCTTTCCCTCGTGTAATACACAGGCTTTACTAATTTTGCTATTTTTCTCATGTGTTAATATAAACACCGAAACATGAGCTACTTTGCATGTAAAGGTGAGTTTTCAGAAGGACCTAGTACATGGTCTTGTGTAAAGATATCTGGAGGGAGATCACTAGGGTCACTTCTGTGACCCCAGGGCACTTGGTTAAACAAAGCATTTGTGTGACTTACCCTCCCCAGGTGATGCATTTTAGTTGGTGACACAAACACATATAAACATAGACTATATTCTCAGTTTGATGTGCCAGGATGGGGAATGCATTTAAAATCTTAACGATAGTTATCATCTTGATTACAAGGCATTCTTCTGCGGGCATGTTTTTAGATTCTCCAAAGTTTTGAGGTTTTTATAAATATTAAGTACAATGGCCATTTTTTAAAAAAAGCACTAAAGAGCCATCTCTTCTGTGTCTTCTTGGATTTTATGTTCTGAAGATTTCTCCTTAAAAGTGGCAGGTTAGATGTTGGCAAGCTGCTGCTAAGAGATAAATTGCTCTCCTACCTCCCTAACTGGGAGTCACGTCTTGGTAACAGCTGCTTCAATAATGACTTTATTTGTGATAGATGAATCCTTGCTTTTCAGATGTCGAAATAACTTGGGCCGAATGAAATTGCGTGTTTGACTGTTCATCCCTCCTCTTTCCATTCACGGTAGGTGCCAGGGTGGATGGCTGCAGGACAGGTTAGGAGAATGATATGACATTGTCTTCCTCTCCGCACAGGCAAAGGCAGTCAGCCATGGGCTCCTGGAGAGCCCCGAGTATAGGTCACCGGTTCACAGCAGCAATACCACCTACCTAGCAGTAAGCTGAGTCTGGAGCCTGCTCCACCCCTAGTGCCCTTTTCCTTTGCATTTTGTTGATATAACATTTGGAAATCTAGCCCTGAGAAAGATTGTCCTCACCTGGAGAAAAGTTGCTTGTTTGCAATAGAGGAAATTCTGGGAATCAGTGAAGAACTCTATATATTCTTTGTCATAAGGGAATGACTAGAGGGCATTTATTCTATTTTGGAATCATAACTTTTATATCTATCTATCATCTATTTATCTATTATCTAGCATCTATCTATTTATATATTATCTATCTATAATCTATCATTATAATCTGTCTAATCTATCCATGCATCTATAAATCTCTCTATCAATCAACTACTTATGAGGTATTTTATTTTTACTTATGTGTTTATGTGTGTGGGTATGAGGATGAATTCAGGTGCATGAGGATGGCAGAGGCATCAGAGAGCCCTGGAGCTGGGGTCATAGGCAATTGTGATCTATTTGATACAGATACGCTACAAGAGGAACACATGCTTTTAATAGCTGAGCATACAGTTTTAAATCTGACCCTATAAGAAAGCATTCCTGCAGCTTCCATAGACTTCAATGATCCTAAAGAGAATAAAGACGCACCTGAAGAAGTTACCCAGGAGAAACAGAACAGACAGAAGCACCAGGAAAAGAAGAATTGGGAGAACAGGATATATCAAGATTTGCAGGAGATATTGAGAACAGTGAGAAAATTCTCTTAAAATTTCTGACCAGGAGAAGACATTATAAAACATAAAAATTGGTGAAAATTCTTGGCAGACTGATCCAGGTGTGTACATGCTCAGGTGGGTGAGTGAGCAGATGAGACATGAAGCCAAGGTGTTAACTGTCTAGGGTTCTTTACTAGGTTCCTTTTCTCTAACAGTTCAAGAATTAAATGGCAGGGAAAACTACTGAGTACCACAGGAAGTAGTGGAGACATTTCAAAGGCTGCAAACAGGAGCTGATAGATTCAGCAGTTGAAAAAAAAAAGGCTTTTATTGCAGGTCAGGAAACATACACTTGCAGCAGACACAGAGAGAGAAAAAAAAAACATTGCGAAGTAGAGGGGGAACGTGGGAGGCTGAGGGCTGGAGTTTTAGGTTTCTGAAGGGTCTTCCTTCCCTATTTTAGGGTTGGCAGTTTGAAGGAAGACAAAGTAGCTGACAGCCAACAGCTACTAAGTAACATGTTGAGCCAGTCCATCAGCAGGTAGCCTACTGGCAGGAGAAAAATGCCCACAGATATCAGCTCCAGAGAGAAGAAAGCAGCCATGTTGGAAGTTAGCCATCTTTATTACCTAGCCATTGCCCCACTCCATATGTGTCTGCCTATGAGGGGATCTGTTTAATGCCTAGTCCCCAAAGGGACTCAAATAAGGACCGCATGTCCCCAAGTACACTGGAGTTCAAGACACAGCTCAGCAGCTTACAAAGAGGGCTAAAGTGTCAGAGATAAGGGGATTCCACTAACAAATATAGATAGATAGATAGATAGATAGATAGATAGATAGATAGATAGATAGATAGATATGCTCTATTTCCCAAGCCTCGTGAGAAATAAGAGCCCCCAGAATTAGGACTGACTAGCTTTGTTAGCACAGGCTAGCCCTTCCACATGTCTTGTTGAGACAGTTGTGCACATGGAGTGAGAGGGACCTCACAACTTTCGAGCCAAACCCTTTCTTTTTGGATGACCATTAGGAATGAATGACCTTTTGACCTTTCATCTGTGGAGCCACTCACAATACCAGCATCCATGGCTGGAAGGTGGGTGTTCAGAGATTGAACTATAGTGTTCTCCCTTTATCTGCTTGGGACATGATCCCAGACTCCCAGTGAGTGCTTTAAACCAGGGATAATAACAAACTATATGTGTCATGTTGTTTCCTATACATTTAAACTCATGATAAAATTCAAATTTATGAATTATGTGCACTAAGACAGCCACAATAATAAAATACAATGATTATAGCAACGCACTGTAATGAAACTGCCAACATCAATAGTCTCGCATTTTGTGACCACAATTAAGTAAAATAAGTGTTGCTTGAATACAAGCAGTAGGCTACTGTGAGTGTCGGTCTCACTCGTGGGACGCTTACTGCCTGACGGAAGGGCTAGGGTTTATAGCATAGCTGTGCTAAACAAAAGAACAGGGAAGACTCAGTGACATTCTTGGTTGGCGGGTGGTAGTGTGGGATTTTATCATGCTATGCAGAAAAATTACAACTTAGAATACATGAATTTTAATATATGGAATTTTACATTTATTGCAGTTGGCCTAAGGTAACCAAAGCCATAAAACGTAAACTATAAAGAGAAGGTTACCAATTCCATGAAAGACAAGCATAGAGCAGCATGCCTTGTTCCTAGCAGCTACTAGGATTAATGGCAGACAGAGCTCAGTACCCACCATAATCTCATATCCAGCAAAGTTGAGCTCGTTGTGCTAGCTCAGCGATTCCACGTTATGTTCATTTTAGGGATGCACTGTACTTCTTGTCTCTTTTTCCAATTCTAGGTGATAACCAACTGGAAGCCTTAGTCTTGTGTTTATTTTTATGTTCTGAGTACTAGGTATAGTGACTAGTCATGGAATAAGCATTGTGGTTGAAGTGGTTATTTTACTTATGTAGCCACACTCAGGAGAAATGAAATTACATGGAAGTTTTTAAGTCTAATTATATTTCCATGTAGGTTTATGACATACATCCTTCTTTCCTGAACCTATTTTAAATAATGGTTTTATTGTTTTATCTCTGATCTTTCATTAAGTACGTTGAATTTTAGTTTTCTAGTTTTTCCTCTCTCCTTAGAGAACAGCCTGGATTGGTCAAAACATGTCATTTACTGTGATAAATGTTCTAGAGTCAGACTGTTATGAGTGACAAAGGAGAGGGAGAACAGGAAGAAAAGGGCGGGGCGAATATTTTTTGAGTACTGATGGTGTGCAGACCTCTCATTTATACTCCCAATTGATGAGAATTCCATTGTATAAGTGAAGGAAGAGGCTCACAGGGGTTGACTTGCCCGAATCTTATTTTTCTGTTTGGAGAAGTCCAACAAATGCAAGTATTTCATTACCTCATTTCATTATCCTTTTCTAAAATCTCCCTTTCCGCCTTTCTTCCCGATTTTAGATATGGGTCCAGCCCTGTTATCTGCTTACTCATGCATTATTCTGAATCCCAGGAGTCTTCTGTATTTTCTCTACCTCACTCCCTGCTTAATTAAGTCTCTGCTTCCAGCTCCTGCTGCCTCTTTGATGACTTCATCCCCCTCCCCCTTCCAGTTGCAGATTTGAAAGTCTGGGCCCAAAAGGTTCTTGCCTGGGACAATTTCAATAATGTCTTTGCTGTTATGTCTGCTTGCAATTTCTTTAACTCTAATCTTTTCCCAACATAGCTGTTTTGTGATATTTCTGAATGCTAAAATAAGCAACACCACTCCTAATGCATTTTCTTCTGTCCTCAAGTAAGAGTTCCTTGCCAGTGCTGTCACTGAATTCTCGCTTCATGCCTTTCTTCTTCTACGGTAGTAGAGCCTTTTGCTCTATCCTACCCACCAGCCACAGAAGGCTTGAAGATTCCTGAGTGGCTACAGGTGTTTCTGCCTCTACACTCTTTGTTTCACCTAGCAGTTTCATTTCTCCCATGGTGAGTATCTTTAGGCTAAAACTTAAATACAGTATTTGTTTTTCTCTCTTTCTCTGTCTGTCTCTTAACTTTTTTGAGACAGGGTCTCACTCTGTAATCCAGACTGACCTTGAATGTGAGCTCCTCATCTCTGCAGCCTTAGCTGGGCTGAAACTAAGGCTTGTTATCATAGAGATCAGCCTGCCTGACCTCTGAATGTTGGGATTAGAGAACTGTGCCACCACCATGTCACACTTGAATATGTTCTTTAATATTGCTTCACCTTGAACACAGACAAAAATCTCACTGACTGCACTGGACTTGGAACATTCTGGTTTTATATGTGACTAAATGACTTACAAAAATTATTTCATTGCTAACTGGAGATTTGCACATAGGTTCGGGAAACACTTTTGGTTGAAGTAACCACTGGCATTTCCTGCTCTTAAAAGTATTGCAGAGATTATTATGGCCATTAAAATATCAGCAAATTCAGATTACAGATTTTATTTTAGATGAAGCTGGATTGGAGAACCGAACTTGGACTTCATGACAAAGAGGCTTCTTGTTTCTCTTCCACATTACATGGGGCTTGCTTGCTTGGTCTTGGAGAACTGAGGCTAGAAGGACCCAGTGTGAGGTACCAGGCCTAAATGAGAAATGCCTTGAGCATCCTCAGAAGAGGTGAGGTGGTGAATATGGGCAATAATCCTTTTCCACCATGACTCAAAATAAAGAAATGCAGAACAACGACAGCTTCTTCTTAAGATGTTAACAGTCTGTAAAGAGCTATGTCCTCTGTATATATGATAAAGAAACAAAAGCTTGCATGAGAAGCCTGAAAACCCGTATTTACTGCAGTGGTATTGCAAAGGCTAGGTGATGTGGACCCCACATTGGTGTCCACCAACAGATGAGTGCAAAAATAAAATGTGGTATGTGCAGACAATGGCCTATTTTGTGTCCATAAAAAGATAAAACCCACTTTCAACACCATAGATGGGCCTGGAAGACACTAAATGAAATAAGGTCAAAGAGAGAAAGCAAATCACCCCCGTCCCCATGAAATCCCAAAGCTGCTGAGAGAATACTGGAGGCTGGAGGGGGCAGAGGGCAGAATATAGGATGGACTGGTCAGTGGCTACAATGACGATTAGAAAGGAGGGATACATTTTACAGCACAGAAGTGCAGCTAGAGTTCCCAAGGTGTCTTAGATCTCAGGGTCACTAGAAGATGGGGATTTCCAGTGTGTTCACTACAAAGATATGATGAAAAGTTATGGCAACAGAACAGCTTTCTCATTACCCAATGTATCATGAATAAAAGCTCTAGAGTATGCACAATTATTTTATTTCAATGGAAAAGAAAAAAAAATCCCCCCAAATTTCTAATTAATAGACTAAAGTAGGAATACCAGAAGGAGACGATTCTTCTCATCCAGGCCACAGGACAGGTGCCTCTCTTAAACCTTGTACGATGAAGTGGTATGTATGCCTCTACTCACTTTCTTCTACCTACCTTATCTCACAACAGGTAGAACAAATGATGACTCCGGCAGGAAGGACATGCATGTTAATGAGACAAGCCTCAGGATGGAAGAAATGGCAACCTGACGCTCAGGTGTGATCACTCTAGTGGAAAGAATGATTGCTGTGAATGACGACAGATTTTGCAATTCATGGTGTGCTATGGACCATGTCATTTGAGCCCAGGCCAATTTGTAACTGACCATCCTGACAGGCACAAAGAGCAGTTGCCTGCATGTAGCTACAGCTTGGCTGCCAGTTCAGGGTGGCCTAGCTGCACTGGACTGTGTCCTTACATTCCTTAGAGTTTATGATCCACATGATATTTGCACGGGAGCTGACCTAAGAAGAGTTTCCACTGTGCTCTGACCGTAACTTTTTAATTCACAGTTAGATTGGCATTGGCATAACAGATTTTAGGTGTGTGGGTTTGTCTTTTTTCCCCCATGGTTAAACATGTACTCTTGGGGTCAGTAGTATCTTTAATTGGACTGGCTCTATAAATCATAAATGGTAAAGAGAAAATAATGGGGAAGTATGCTGAGGAAGCAGCAATATAAAATGAAACATAATAAGATCATATTTCTGAACAGTGAGCCTCATTTTCTTCGTGAGTTGTGATGTGCTTCCTAGAAATGATATCGGTTATGCTCAGAGCTGACGATCTGTGCTTCCCAAATTAACACCCGCTCAAACAGCCCAGTTCAGAAGTCTGGAGGGGCTGTCTGATTTTGCATCTCTAACAAGTTCCCAGGTGATGCTAATGACTGAGTAGCAAGCACCCACATTACTAAATCAAAACACCAGCTCCCCATCTCATCACATTTAATTTTATTCCACAGCATGTTTAAGGGAATGTTATTCTCGGGAAGATGTTTGGGATTAAAATAATTAAAAAAAAAACTGGAAAGTACACACATTTATGTATCTCTTCTTTTCATTAAATATATATCTGTTTGGCAAAAAATGTTAGACTCTTTTATACAAAAACAAAGCCAAAAAACAAAACAAAACAAAACAAAATAACCCCTAACCCTTGTAAATCGTAAAGACCTATAATAATTACAACGATGTAAACTTAGATGTCTGACAGCTTGATCACCCTGGAGAACCCGGATTGTAGCAGGAGCCCCAGGGAGAAGGTGATGTGGAGCCGCTGGGTAGCTACAGCCGCCTTAGAGGCGGTTAGGTTTAGTCTATTAGAGACGGAGCAGGACTACTGATTTCATTTGTGCTTTCTGCTAAAGGCTGGGAGCTTGAAGAAATGAATTAGGCAGGTCTAGGCTGGGCAGAGAGAGGAAGCCCACGACTAGATAGAGTGATGGAGAGGTTGGTCATGGCCATGGCCATGGCCAACAGTGCAGACAAGGAGTAGGCATGTGGACTGTTTGGGAGACCTGACGCTGTAGAGGACTATAATGAGGCTGTTGCTGCTACACACGAGACCAAAGTGGACCAGGGCAAGGCCAAGACAGGGAAGGGAGAGAGAGGAGATGTGGAAATGATCTCAACTCACATAGAGCTGATGATGTAGAATGACCCTAGAGAAAAAGGGTAGAAGGTAGTGGCCTTTGGTCTTCTTGTTCTAGAGTAGAGCTTTCTTACCCAACCCTGGCCTTAGGCATTTCTCTGGTTTGGTGAGTACATTTGAGGCAGCTTGGGGCCTAACTGGCTCTCCTACTCCAGGCAAGGTAGTGAGGAAAGACATGCCCACAGCAGGTTAGAATGAGGGGACCCTCTGACTTTCTTACTAGTGGTGACTTCTGCATCAGTGAGCTGTAGCAGTGGGAAATGATCTCAAGCGGAGTGAAGAAATAGGTTCTAGGAGATGGTGAGATGCCATGAAAGGGTCAGAAAAAAAAAGTTAGGGCTGGAAACGAGGCCAAAGGAAGGTTGACCTGCAGCTTCCCTCCACCAAAGGACAGTCCCAACATGTGGATGTGTTTGCGCTCCTCTCTGCTGATAGCTACATCTTCCAGTTTGGGAGGAATGTATCCGGTGTCCAGCCACTTCAGTTACAGTCATAGACAAAGTCATAGTTGCTGGGCTCCTTGGGGATGGGCGGAGGTGCATCTGGGATCTGGATGTTTTCCAGGTCCAACAGGCGTAGCTTGATCTCCATGCTCAGCAGGGTGTCCAGGTCATTCCGTGTCAGGTCACTCATCATGTCCTTCCCAAGCAGTGCATTCAGCCCATCTGTCCAGATACAATACTGGTGGGAAAGAAGGAGGCAGTGAACATCACTGATGATAATTATAGGAATGTAGTACATAGCATGTTCCAGGCTGTCTTAGGTGTTCATTTAACACCCACACCCTCTCTGGACCTTCTATCTAACAGAAGCAGAGGCTTTTGCTATCATAGGTTTTTCAAGTTAAGAAAATGAAAGCACAGAGGATGTAGTGACGCAGAAGTAAGTGGAGTGGATGGGATTGGAACTCAGGCAACGCGACTCTGGAAGCTTGCTCTTACACACAATATTTTGCTTTGGAACAGAAGGAATTGGATTCCCTTGATTGTACAGTATAATATTGCTAATTAAGACATTAGTGGAATGTATCTCATTATGCATGCACTTAGCAGCAGGTCAAGCTTTTCTTGACACTCATCACCATCCCCTGTGTCGTAGCCAGTGCCTTCCTACCATTTCTAATACTTAAGCATAGGCGTTGACAGCTCAGTTTCACCATGAGGCCAAGGTGGTCTTTGTGATTCTTAGCAAAATAAGAATTAGAAAATAGCTGTCAGTCGCTCAGTGCTTGATAACCGAAACGTGTAACAACATTGGTTTTCTTAGGCAGATGTAGGTTGTCTGCATGTCTGGACCTCCTGTGTCCTGGTCTCTAAGGTCCAGGAATTCTTGTGAGTTATCCCTGGGGATATCATCTCTTTTGGAAAACACTCTGGAATATATTGTTAAGGCTTTTTTTTTCTTTATAAAATGAATGATAGTCTTTGCCTCTTCAGTAGACTATGAAATTCTGGGGAGAAGAAACTATGTCTCATTTGTCTGAAGATGAACATTGTTCTTGGAAGATTCTCCTTCAGAAGACATAATTCTTCTCTAGCTTCAAAAGAGAGACCTTAGTGTCTAGAAAAAGAGCCAACACCTCAGAAAACTGCCTGTATATTGGATGTTCCTCATTCACCTGTTAAGTGGTCCCTGGGCCACAATTGCTGGCTTGGAATTCCCCTTAACATTTGTTCTAGATTTTATCTTTTCTAGATTCTATTCTTTCCTGTACTCTCTAGGTCAAGTTGCAACTCTAGACCCCCATGAGCCTAAGCATTCTATCCTTGGTTAAATAGGGTGTGCTCCATCGTCTGTTGGGAGATTTCAGCAGAAGTAATAGATACCTACAACTACTGTGATTCGATGAAAATCTTCCACAAAGCATCTCAGTGGTACTGGTGTGTGCCATGTCTGAGGAGAGCAGCATGAAGCTGTAAAGATTTCTTTCTGCCTCAGCTATGTAATCTGAACCAAAGTATGTAGCCCATCAAAACTCAAGTGGGGTACTAAAACATTTCTGGATGCAACAGTGTGCTAATGAAAATCTCAGCCATTTCCTGGCCACATCCAACCAGCAATTTGCTCACAAACAATGGATGAAAAGAGGTACCGAGTTCCCAGTGTGCAGATAACTGATTTTGTTGGTCAAAGCTGAGGGACTTTATTCACAAGAGTTGCCCAGGTCATTCTGACAAACACCCAGGTATGGGTGCCACTGAACGCTGTGCTCCATAAGCCCTTCTCAGCTCTGGCGGCATGTCATAGTGATCTCTAAGTCCCAGGACTATTGTCCTTTGGACAAAGCCTTCCCAGCCTTGGCCACCTTCCTGGTACAGATTAAACCTGCTGGAGCACTGCTTTTGAGAAACAGCAGGCAGTGACCTTTTCATCAAAAATTACATTGACCAATAAAACAAAACTCTTGTACTACTGAATCTGACTTGGAATTCTGGGCACTAATTCATGATATATTTTATGATTAAAAAAAAATATCTCACTTTTAGCTCTGTTTTCTGAAACGCCTAAAAATTATAACCAAATTGTAATAGGTTCAAGTTTCTAGTTGTTAATTACTAATTTCTATTAAAAGTAAGTAGGACTGATAGGGAAAAAAAGGCAACACATAAGGTGAACCTGGACTATTCCATCCTACCAGAAAGCCAGAGAGTCATTAAAGATGTGAGACCCTGTCATTAGAATTCATAAGCCAACTTGACGATGCCATCTTATCCAGGATAAGGAAACCTGGATCCCAGCAAAGACAACAACAACATATGAAGACACAAATATTTTTAAATGTTGACTTCATAATGATACTCAAACACCAAACATACTTTCTTTATCTTCTTTAGGGCACATTATTGTTTTTTTTTTTTTTAAATGGCAAAGGAATCAAGTATTTGTCCTGCCATCATGTATTCCAATTTTAGAAACACAATAATTGTTACGATTCAATTTTCTTTATCTCTCACTAATAAATAAAAACAGGATGACAGAATTGAGACAAAGCCTTTTGTAAATTCTCCTGGATTCACAGCTTAGACAGCAATCAAGCATTTCTGAATACTAAGTTTTTAAAAAAAGATGCAATTCAACAAAAAAAGAAAACACCGCTAAGGTTACTTAAAGCTGAATTTGAAATAGGTTAGCCTTCCGATTAACCTATTTTATAGCACCTCTTGGGGAAAAAGATACCACAGTGATGCTGCGACATGAGGTAGACAGAAAACTCTCTTTAAGAGACATCTGCATTCTACTCCCAGGACCCAGGGAAGATCTTAAGTTATGTGGGAAAACAAGGCTGTTGTTGGATGACCATAACACAGAGAAAGATTGTTTTATATTATCTAGGTGACTCAATGTAATTCGAAGGGCCTTCAATGCCAGAGGGTCAGAAGAGTGGAAGGCAATGATCTCACTAAGGAGCAGGAAGTGAAGATGGTTTGCAGAGAAAACTAAACTTGCCATCGGTGAAACCTATGGAGGCCGGACTCAGGCAGTCTCTGCGGTACCAAAAAAAAAGGTAAGGACACAAATCTCCCACAGAGCCTCTGAGAGGGAATGCAGCTTGCTGCCACGTTGACATTAGCCTAGGGAGACTCACATTAGACAGCTGCCCTCCAGAATGCCTATAAATCCGTACAGTATTTAATTGGGTGAGGGACAGAGAAGAGCTGGTTAGTTGTAATTATCCTGTGTGTGTGTGCATGTGCACGCATGCTGTGTGAGTGTGTGTATGCTACAGGGTGGAAGTGTGATCTTGCTACGTGTTTGAGACAGGGTCTCTTTTTTGTTGTTCACTGCTGTGCATGAACTTCTCCCATGGGCCCGCTAGCTTGTTATACACAGCAGTGAGCAAAAATATTTTCTTCCTCCCATCACACTGCAGAAGCACTGCGATATACAGCTGTGCTACGGTGGTGCCTGGCTTACACATGGGTTCTGATTACTAGAGTTCAGGTCCTCACATTTGCCCAACACAAGCTTTGCCCACTAATCTACCTTTCCAGATCCTTGCTATTATCTTTTTCATTGTCACGTATTTAATGTTGGGAGGCTCCTTTCCCTCTACACAATAAATGAGGCTATCTGTAAAAAGAACCTTCAATTTCATGTAGCAATTATGAAAATAAAATGATACTAGATATACAAGTGTTTTGAAGAAACTGAAAGTTCTCATAAGCATATATAGTCTACAAGAAGCTGCAGCTATGTTGAAAAGAAAATAGAAATTCTTGGCAGTCCCAGAGCATTTCCCCTTATCTGGAATTAATGCCCATCCTGGGGAAAATAGCTTGGCACTGACTTAAGTAACAGCCCAACTTCTTCTATTTTTGATCGTTTTCTATGTCTCTTGTGTATCTTGGCTATGTTGGCCTGTTCACAACCACAACTTTATTTAAAAACAGAAATAGGAGGATATGGTATCTATTTTCAGACAGATGAAGACAAAGTCTTACCCTTCTGCAAACTAAATGTCAAGTGACACAGAATTATATTTAAGCACCATTCTAAATGCAGGATTTATGTCTAATCTTTTCTCTTTCTTTGGAATGGATAATTTTATTCAAAATCTTCAAACCAGTGAAAACCAGACACTAAATACCTTTTAAATGAACTGCATCTCCTCAGGGAAATGAGAACAAAAGTCAGATTCTATTAAAATGTTCCCTTCCTTCTAAATGCTGTTTGTGCAGTTACATGCAAAACAAAATTTGAATGGTATTATCTAAAAATAAAGTTTCAAGCATGATGCTGGGGTCTAATTTACAAGAGAAAAAGTTAAATCAACCATAACTGCTACTTTATTTTACAAATGCATTTTCTTAGACTTATGCTAAATATTTTAAATATAGCTGACAGTGTGCTTCAAGAAGAGGAACAAATTATACATATAACAAGATGTCAAAAAGGAATGAAAGCATCTTAGAAATAAAATTCCAACAGCAGAGACAGCCCTTAAACCTCTTAAAATAGCTTAAAGAGACTTGGTAGAGAATCATCAGATGGTCCCACGAATAGAGACACCAGCTTATCTGGGGAAGCTCTAGAGCAAAACTTAAATATTCAGTATGCATCAAAGCCCTAGCCAGGGCTGCTTCTTCCTCTGCATTAGTTAAGCCCTTGCCTGGCCTGAGTCATTTGCACATCAATTTTCTTTACTATGACCATTCTACAGTTTGGCTTTGACTCTTCTCCGAAGGTTGTGTTAAAGGAGGACTACTGGGAGATGCTGGATGTTTCAGTAGGTGGGCTCAGTGGAAGGAGTCTTTGGAGGTTATACCCCTGAAGGAAAATACTGTGACACAGGGCTGTTTCCCTCTCTCTGCCTCCTTGCTCCTGTGAGGCAAGCAGGCTCCTCCCTCATTTATACCCGCCAATCATCTAAAGACCACACACTCGGCAAAACTGTTATTCTGAGTGACCACAGGCGTTTTGTTATAGTAGCAGAAAGCTGGGCAGAGCACATGGCTGCTGATTCAGCTACTGAGAAGTCTGAGTTGTAGCTGGTAGTTACTTAGGAGGTTTCGGTTTCATGTCAACAAGAGACCCTTTTATTCATCATTTTTCAAAAGCAGATTTCTACAAAAAGTGACATTTCTTCCTTTCTAGGATCCTCCCTTCTCATTTTTATGTCATTGGTTACCCCTTACCAAGACCCCTTACCTCATGCTTGTCAGGAGCAATAAAATTCAGTTGGCAATTTGAGTCATATAAGATGGAGAAAGCAAGTTCAAGCACCTCCTACGAGAGAGCAAAGAGAACACCACATTAAAGAAAGCGCCGTTCTTTGCTGACACTACAAGTGGTCAAGTCAGAAGGGAGAAGAAGAGCCTATCTTCTGTTCAGAGAGGAGAAGCAACCATGAGGTGGCATAAGGAAGGTGTGTGTTCTCCAGGATCCCAGCATGGGACCTCTGCATTCCGACAGGCTGCATGAACCATCTCATTTTTATAAGAACACAGGCACAAGCCTTACCACTGCATCTTTAATGGCGCAGGGTTTTGAGAGATTTATGGCACATGGCCAAAGCTATGTATCTCCCTTCCAAGTGTTGTAACCTGCTTAAATTCTATAGCCCCTCTATTGAGACCTACTTTATTTCTTAGCATAATTATGGCTCCTCTGTTAACACCTGCTGTAGCCTTTAACATATCAGAAGACATTTTTACTATGTCTCTATGGTTTCATTTCTCAAACTTTGTATACTTTGTTACTTGGACACTCTATGAAGTCCCCCAACTTCAAAACCAATCAAATTGAAGGTGAGTTAGAAACGCTAGTCAAATGATGTAATGTTGCTTCCCACACCTGGATATCTAGCTGTATTTTTGTTACCTGGTTGTTACCTAGTTGTCATTTGTTTCCTACAGCTGGTTACAATTTGTTAGCTGGTTATTATTGTATTATTATTATTATTATTTAAAAAAACCTTCCTTAGGAGCAGACCAGTGCCACAATCTGGCTCCTGAGTCCAGATTATGGCCTTGAGTGGTCAGTTTCTGTTTAGCATTCAATCAACCTCTGTTGAGTCCAGTCTGGTGTCTGAGAGTGGCTATTCCTGAACCAGTAACACAAGAAGACAGGGAGGCAGCAAACGCCGTAATTAGCAGCAGTAAGGGCTGAAACCCATAGAGATACGGACTCCTCAAAATATAGATGCTATTCCAGAGGTAATGAGACTTTTGGGTAAACCCATATCTTAATATCTATCTTTGGATCTTTGTACCACCATCAGCAAAGGATACTTATACGTACATCAAAGACCTATCTACTAGGAGCTATAGAACGTAAAGGAGGAGCATAGTCGACAGTGACAGAAAAGACAGACTCAAGCACTAGTGTGAACTTGCTAAGTACAGACTATGGGCCAGGCCCCACAGTGCCAAAGACTAAAGGACACTTTCGTTTCATTGTGGCTGGGTAAGTTTGACTGAAATACATACTGCCAAATCTACTACAAAGGTTATAAAACAAGTCTCAGAGTGTGTGCCACAGCTATATTGGGTACCACAATCACTCTACTGGTTTGAGAAGTCAGCAGAGCGGAGCCCCTGGAAGCTAACAGTCAGCACCCGTATCAGAACCCCACTGGCTCCTAACGTGGACAGGAAGAGTAAAGTGTATCTGTGCCAGTATTCTGCACTGTGATAATGCATGCCCTAGTTAGCTTCTTTGCACCTTTATTAGGTACCACTGATTGTAACCTCTGCCCTATTATGATCTGGGAGTAGTACTGCTGAGAAAATGACCACAAAACATTTTCCACTAAGGAGCCAGACCTCTCCATATCATTTCCCACCTCAATATCTGTGAGATTATTTGCCTTTGGCAAGTGACTCATATCACAAACATGTCCCAGAAAAAATATTTCAGATGAATTAAAAGAATCTTCCAAAATAAACCCTGCAGACCTTGTGATAGCTGGACCCACTCTGAACACAGCCTACTGTCAAGCTATTCTGGCTCCCATGGGATTCTCTGTCTGGCTCACCTCCAGTTGTCCTCTCACTAGGAGGAGGCAGCTTTGCTCTGAGCCTAGACTGTCATACATCTCACACTCAAAGGGTCCCCTCATTCTGCCAGAAATAGAAACCCTTGAAGAAAAGAATGCTGAGTCATGGATGCTTGACTGCATAAACTCCTCTCTTCATTTCTTATTCACTTTCAGCCCTCCATTCAGGCTTCAGTGAAGTTATGCAATAGTCAAGCAAATAAGAAGGCACATTTTCTATCGTGTTTGGCACTTGTTTTCATAACACTATCTCAAGGCCTTTAAATTTATAATCAAATAGCAATAGTTATACTAGTGGTACCATAAATTTATGTCATCTTTAAAATACAAATCAATAAACAACATGTATCAGCAACCATGAATTCCACTCCTGGGAGTATTTTAAAAAACCCAAGCAAGCCAAAGTTATATATTATTACTTGTAAGAAAGTTATGAAAAATTAAATCTCTTCCTCTCCTTTGGGTATTAAGGAAATCACAAACAGTAAGATAATTATGAAGAAGAGTTACATGGAAAAAAAAAAAAACAGGAGAAAGAGTGGATGGGAAGGAGGGGTGGCTTTGCTTTGGAACTCTAGCTACAAGAAAGTCCCTTCACAAATAAACAGGACAAGGTGAATTTCACCAAGGTCTTGCTACCCAGCCCTGTGCAACAACTGTCACAACAGCTGGTGTGAACAGCACAAATCCAAGACACATGCCCTTGGCTAGGTGCTGAAGCCACTGGCAACCAGGGTGTCAGAGAGGAGAAATTTTCTCTTTTGCAGGGAGCTTGGAGGCAGACAGGAAGGAGCACAGTGACCTTGGGCTTTGTCCTTTTTGGCATATACGTCTCAGGACATGAAGGATCTGAGCTGTCATGACCTAGATTCCTGATAAATACAGGCAGGAAATGGGAAAATTGTGAGAATGTCAATTCCCACTCTAATCTCACCACTCTAATCTCACCAGGGCTTTCTGGGAGGGGTGGGAGGAGTTAATTCTCTGAACGGCCTGCCTGCATGAAAGGGTGCTATCATTTTTAATGGGTTTTATTGACATCACTGGCATGCTGTCACTGAGTCATTTGGTGAAGGTCGCCTTTCTAGCACTTCAACAAGGCAGGATGCAGAGTTGGGAGCAGTGGCATGTCTCAGGCCAATTCTCCAGAAACTGCCACCTGTCCAAACGGCCCGTAAGGAAGACAGGCTCCAGGTGACAGCTGACCAGGCTGGCACAGATATTGGGCAGTGTTGCCCACTGGGACTCCTGACACACACACACACACACACACACACACACACACACACACACACACA
>NW_026596345.1:1152290-1166307 GCF_907164565.1 Psammomys obesus | reverse complement strand
ACACACACACACACACACACACACACACACACACACACACACACACAAACACCACTCCACAAATACCTAACATATCACTGTTGAAGGTCTTTGTTTCTTCTGGATTTAATTATGTAGAAAACTAGATCTCATAGCAGCCTACCTCCACCCTGTTCCACTGAGGGAAGGCTTTGAGCAGTCCAAAATATGGGGAAAGAGGGGACCGAAGCCAAACATTTCCCTGCTGCCAAGGTCTCTGAACTTATAATCTCATATTCAGTCCTTTTGCTCTGGGACTTGTCACAAGACAGGCAGTGAGGAGACACTCAGAGAAACAGTGCTTAGCACAAGGAGGCATTTGAATATGCATTCTTCTATGGGTAAATGATGGACTGACAATATGAGACTAGAGTTTTATACAACATATCTTCAGCGTACAGTGTTGTCTCCCATTTTTCAATTGCTTTGGGTAACAACACACTGGCCATTTTCTCCAGAGCTCACTGAACTATGTGGGTTCTCCATCTATCCAATCACATTAAGGGTGGAGTGTTTGGATCAAAGACACATGATATACTTTGGCATATATGTAGATGTTAAATATGACCATAGCATATTTCACAGCTGCTCATCTACAACCTATAAGCTTGGATTTCTATTTTAAAGGGATAAAAAAAGGCTGTTTCTTGTTCATGTAGCACAAAGACTGCCCTCTTCACAAAGATAAGCCTCTCAGACCTTTTGGCTCTAGTTTATGTGGGCCTCTCAAGAGTTTACCAAACCACCATCTTTCTAACCATGCTGAAAACTCTTTCCCACGCAGCGCTGCTCCTTCCCATGAGGAAGTTCATCCAGGCCTCTTCACCTGGAAGCTTTCCTGCCCCCTACCTGCTGGATCCTATTTTAAAGCCCAGCTCAGGTGCCATTTTCTCTTGACCTAGTCTCAGCTTTTCCTTGATAACCTTTCTGTTTCTTTCTTGTTGAGACATATGACAAATCATAACTGTGTTTATTTATAAATCTTAATTCACTGGACATCCAGAACTGGTACTGGACCATACTAATCTCTGAATTTCTAGCACCTGGCCACAAAGAAGATGCTCAATACACTCAATGAATGAATGGCGGGTAAAGTCAATAAGGTAGCAGGATTTTTAGTTAAGATGAGAGCTTTTAAAATGATACAGCAAGCTCTAGTAGAATCTGCTTCTTATCTGGGTTAGAGGGTCAAATGTCAAGACAGAAGCTGAGCTTTGGAAAGCAGTTAGGGAGACAAGAGGTAGACAGAGAAAGCAAAGCAGGTTCCCTGCAATGGTGGCCTCTTGTTCCCACAAAACACTGCAAGGAGAGGTGATGGGAAGGCATGGAGTGGATATATAAATAGGACCAACAGGTAAAAGGGGAGGGGACCAGAAGCCCCATAAAATACCCCAGCTAGTGTTCATATGATGGACTCCCAGCTCAGGCTCAGCAATAAGGCAGCTACTTTCCCTTTCTCCATATCACGGTCTTCTGTCTTTCCCAGATGTTCGTTCCAAGCCAGAGAATGTACTCAGTAATCCCCTTGATTAGTACCAACAACCCCATTACACCTCTTTGTGAGTATGGAAATATGGTAGTTCCTCTTCCTCGAAATATATTCATATCTGAACCTCTAGGATCCAATGAAGTCTGTCTTTTGGTAATGTTTGATGGCTGCAAAACTACAAGCCCCATATATCTAGGGAGACAAGCACCAGGAATAACTGAGTAAAACACACAGCAAACACCAAAGACTTTCAAAATTACAGAAAATGCACTTGGAATTCCCAATTTAAAAAAAAATTGAGTCTTGCATTGAATACTTACCCACCTGTGGTAATCAAACATCAGAAAACGTATTTACTATGAAGAGTCTCCTTCTCGTCTCCACAGACGTCTTCCTCTGTCCCTAACTTCTATTAAATGTTTTATACTCTAGTTCATTGGTTCTCAACCTGTGGCTCACAACCCCCTTGGCAAACCTCTAGCTCCAAAAATATTTACAATACAATTCGTAACAGTAGCAAAATTATAGTTACGAAGTAGCAACACAAATAATCTCATAGTTGGGGGTCACCTCAATGTGAGGAACTGCATTGAAGGGGCCAGCATGAGGAAAGTTGAGAACCACTTCTCTAGCTGCAAGAGGTTGGGCCTCATTTGCCCTGTTTACGCAATTCGTTAGAGCTCATCAGATTTCTGAAGCTCAGAGCTGAATGAATGAATGAAAGCGCAGACACCTAAAGGGAAGGACTAACTCCCATTATATTCCCACACTACAGCCTTGGATTGTGCCAGACACAAGCAGATGCTAAATTCTCAAGAATTTGCTCAGCATTTAAGCTCATGGAGAGTCCTGCTGTACAAAATCTCAGAAGGTGCTCCCTAGCTGTAAAAACTGTTTGAAGGACTATACCTTGGCTTTTAGACACCAGGCAGGGGTGCCCTACCGTGGACACACTTTGGCTAATTCTTCCTTGAAACTGCAGATAGCCCTTTCTTACCCCCACAGGGGTTTCTTATCCATAAGTCTCAAAGAGGGTAGTGGTGTCTTTGGAGTCCTGGAAAAATGGGGGTGGGTATGAAGGTGAGATAGAATTGTGACTTTCCTTTCTGCCTGAAGAATAAGGTCTAAGGGATATTGATAATATCACGAGGCAAGCAATTTTCATATATAGGCAAATGAAAGCGCCAGGTCATTGAGCTCGGCTGGACATGGCAGGAGCAGCTGGAACACCTTGTAAACACAGAGCGGCAGCCTCCACTTATGGGCAAGCTTATCTGTTTGCAGCAGTGTGCCCTACCCACCCATCTGTCCGCCTGACCGTACAGCAACCATCTATAGTCCATCCATCCATTCACTTTTTTATGAACATCCTAAAAATAACGAAAACTTCAGCACCTTAAAAAAACGCTATTTACTAATTTGTTTGTGAATTTGTAAGTGAGGGGCATGTCATCTGAAAGAAGAAGGCCACTTTTATACATGTAATATGTTCTCAAGACCCCATCACCACACCCGTGCCCATGTTGCTGATTTGGATTTTCTTCTTCTTTCTCTCCCCTTCTTCCTGTTAGGCTACAGCATAATCAAATTCTTCATCTTTTTAACTTGTGTTTTGTTGAGTCTTCTCCTGTTTTCACTTTCATTCTCTTTAATTTCTATTTTATTTCTTATTAAATTTCTCCTCTTTTCTCGTGTTTTACAATAGGGACATTAATGATTTCAGAGCATGATTCTTCTTTAAGCACCTAATATAAATTTCCTTATAAATGACGCTTTCACCACATCCAACATAAGTTTTTAAAATTTTGTTTAGCTTGAGATGCATAGTTTCTGACATTTTTTTAAAAGTATTGGTTATTTAGAAGCGTGTTGTTAAATTTCCAAATATACGCATTTTGCCCTCTTTTTGCTTTTGGTTTGCCATGACCTAATAATATGCTTTGTAAGATTATTTCCCTAAAAAAAAAATTATTTTTGTCATGATGAAAATCAAACAAAACATGTCTTAAGGCCCAATGTGTATCTTGGCAAATATTTTTGTGTGCTCAGGAAGAAGGTGTATTATGTATTACGTTGGCTGGATTATTCTATTAACATCAATTAGATCAAGCTGATTGATAGTGTGCAGTCCACACTACCGGAATCTATTTGATTGTCCCCTTTGCTTGATCTCCATTGGTTACCGAGGCAAGAATACTGAGGTACCCCTTTGCCCTATCAGTTTCTGGACCCATGTATTTTGATGCTTCCTGTCAAGTTCATATGTGTGTAAGGTAAGGCTACTGTGCCTTCTGGGAGAAATAGTTCCTTGATAATTTTCTCTCTTCTCAGGTCTGCTTTGTGTAAGGTTAAGAGAGATACTCCAGCTTTCTTTTCATTAGAATCAGTATGGTGTGTATTTCCTCATCCAATTACTTTAAACTTATATTGGAAGTAGTTTTCTTGTAGCTAGCATACAGTTCTTAATTTAGCGAAAATCAGTTTATAGTTCTGTGCATTCTCCTTGTTCCTGCTACCATGCTAGCAGCTCAAGGATGGCTTCCCCAAATCACTACTACCTAGGTACTGGAAGCATCCACAGATGGGGTGCCACTTGGGGCCCTGTGGGCAAGAGGCCACAGCAGGAGCTGAGGATTCTCAGAATGTCTGATGATAAATGGATTTCTGTCTTTCCTGATATGGATAGGGACCATCCACAGAGCACTGTGCCAACTCTGAAGAGCTGAGGTACAAACTCTCTGTAGAGTTTCCCAGTTGCTACCTTTATGATAAATCACCCAGTGGTTCCCACACCCCAGTGTGGACATCTGGGCCAACACTTACCAGGATATCCTCAAGAATAGGTCGTCTGCCCTGTTTGAGGTCAGGCACATTTTGATCTCTATGCAGAACCTGCTAGGAGAACCTAGTACAGCCCTTTGAACATGCATGTTGCTGAGCTCTGGAAACTTCTCACAGCAAGGAGGCCTGACCCCAGCTGTCCAGCCTCTCTCCTGTGCCATTGATGGTCTAGCCTTTCTTTATTTTTGCACGGGTCTCTGTTTCTTGAGCTATGGTGCTATTTTATTTATTTATTTTTTCTTAAAAAATAGTTTGCTTGAGCTTTTACAATGTATATTTAAAAAGTACACTTTGATCATTTTTGTATAAGAAATCACTTTGAAGACTGTTGTCTCTTAATTGATGTATTTAGACTGTTTATATTGAAAGTGATCGGTGATACACTTAGATAAACATGAGCATACTGGGAACACTATCAACATGCTCTGTCCCTACCCTTCCCCTCGTTTGCCTTCTTTTTAAATGTGAGCATGGCAATGGCTCCATCCTGCCTCTTTAATTTACCTTCCATTTTTTCCGCTCTTCCAGTTGCTTTAACCACGCAACATACTCTTACTACTGTGCTCTTCAGTAACACATAGCAATCTTTCGCATGGCTGACTAAAACAAATGCTTATTTTTATTTTACCTTCACCTTTTCTTGCTCTGACACTACTCCTGTTTTTGCCTTGATGTAAGTCTCTAGTCCTTTCCATTTCTATTCTGACAGAACCAATTCATTCAAACACTTCCTGTGTAATGTTGACTTTTCCTATTATAGCCCATAACATTTTAAATCACAGTTATTACTTTCCAATCCTACAAGTTCTATATCTGTGTCATTCTGGTAAAAGGCAAATGATTTACACAATCTAAAGGAAACCCAGAGCCCTGGTTCTGATGATTGCTTTGTTTCTGGAGGCTGTTTCACCCTGCAGAGGAGGCCTGCCTCCAACTTCCTTGGAACATATTAGCTAATAAGAAATGAAATAGTCAGGTCCAGAGTGATAATTTATGTTAATATGACAAGAAAATTCCGCTTTTTTTTCGTGTGTATGTGTGTGTGTGTGCGCGCGTATGTGTGTGTGAAGTGTATGTGTATCTGTAAATGTATGAGTGTTCACATGTTTGGACTCACATGTGTGTGCTTTCCAGTGTCTGTGCACCTGTGTACACACGCATCTTCAGGCTGAAAGTTGACATTAGGTATCTTCCTAGATCATTTTACATTTACTGCACACGGTGTCTCGCTAAACCTGCCACTTTGCTCAGCTTCTTAACCTAAGGAAGAGAGTGACCAGGCCTCAAGACCTTCACATGCTGGGCTGAGGTGGGAAACCTCTTTGAAAATATTTTACAGAATCAAAATATCAAAGTTCCTAGTCAGCATATTCAAGACCTGGCAGACTGCTCTACTGCCAGCCAGCCCTCCTAGCCCTCTGGGTTAGACTCTCGTGCTGTCAGTTTCTTCACATGGCTTCCTGCTCAGTTCAAGTGTTATCTAACCAGGAACCTTTATGGAGCTGAGCAGAGCCTGTGCTCGCTGAGACTGCAGAGGGAACACCTGACATGTGAAACAGATGGCAATCCCTGCTGGCGCTGGAGGAAGCCAGTGCCGTAAGAGGCAAACCATGAAATCTGGAACTTGTTGCCACAGTTGATAATGCTCCTTGAGTCTATGAACAACACAGTCCTCATCTCTCTGGCACGGAAACCCCCACAGGTATTATACAACAGATTACCAAGATGGCCGTCTTCCCGGCATCTCTCTGATTATGCTTGTCATTGGAGCACTTTACAGGCTGATGCTGTGGTGGGCTTAGCAACAAAGAAATACATATGGAATTGGGTTGAATTATATTCATATAACACAAGGAGCGAGCAAGAACCTTGCAATCAGCATCCTTGTTTGTATTGTTTTCTTCTGACTTCCTGAACAATACCTTTTATTATCTTTGAGCATAGTTGTGGGACAATGACCTTTTATCTTCATTTGGAACCAGAAAACAGGGCTTATTTATGGTAACCCTGAGTGATAAGCGGGATATATGAGGGTTTTTTTTTTTTCCATTCCTCATAGACACTGCTTTTAGAATCAAAGAAACCAATTATTGATTCATGCGGCATCTGGCCCCCACATGTCTAGAGCAGCCAGGTAAATCTAGACTATTTGTTTTGGTTTGGTTTTGATAAAGCATCTTGCTATGTAGATGACAGGCTGGCCCATGATTTTCTTGCCTCATCCCTCTTTGTGCTAAGGTTACAGGTGTATACCATCACACACAGCCAACACATGTTGCTGATGGCTGGTAAGTAACACAGGATGCCAAGGGTTATAAGCAAAGAACTGTACCCTCTGACCTAGACACAGGAAATTTTCTGTCTTTCTTGATCATGTTCCCACTCTGTTTCCTCATGAAACAACATACACCATTTCACCAATGGTGAAACCTTGTTGGTAAACTGTAATGGGGAGGAGAAAAATGCTACATTGTTAATGGACAGCTAAACATGTATTCTTGGGTACTGCTTTCCTTTAAGCTGCATTTGGATACTTAACAATCTACTTTCTACGATGCTGAAGGATATCAGGTATTCAATGCTTTCTAATATTCTTTGACTCAGCTGGTATCTGCCCGTCTTAGGCTTCACTAAGACTCTAGTAAGGCTGTGTAGGGGGAGGGATACCATGAAGACAAAGTGAGAAGAGGTCCATAGAATGAAGATGAGTAGAGCAAGCACATACAAACAGAGTGGCAGAACAGCAATTGTAATTTCTAGCATTAGAAGTAGACAGAGAGTAGGGGAACAAGAGAGCAGGCATTAGAAAAGCGATCAGGTAGAGAAAGAGTAAAGGCATTAGAACAAGAAAGGAATGGGTCAGGAAAAAAAATAGGAGAGCTGAGATGTAAAACCCAACATAAAATATCCGTTGGTTCCATGGTGAACCCTCCAATACATGCATAAGCGAAGCGGGGATCATTATGGTGGCTCACTGCATTGTACAGATACAGCCACTTATAATGATGTAGAAATCATACCTTGTTTTGTTTAAGGGCACCTTTCTCTTTCATATGAGGACAGTCCTTTCCCGTCACCACTGCTTTGATATCTGCCACCGGCACTGCAATTCATAAAAATAATGAGAGTTATGACACCATTGAAAGCTTCAATGTCAGTAGAGGAGCAAAGGTACTCATTGAGTGTGCTACCATGGTTGGCACTTCCCAAATCCATTACAAAAAGAAAAAAGAAGGGAGGCAACAAGAAGAAGAAAAGTCAGGCAGTGTTTAGAAACTAGACACTCAAGCATATTATATTTTGGCAAAAGGTATCATTAGCATGCTAGTTCCACAAATATAATTTGGTTCCCTAAGACCCGAAAAATAACACCCATCATAGTGGTGATATAAGTGATGGCATTAGAATAGATGCAGCAGTAGGTCAACAGTGGTCATAACAGTGGTCATGACACTATAGGTGGTTCTAATGCTATATATTATAAGGGCTTCTGTGTGCTAGGGGCAGTGCCACGTGCTTCATATGTATTGATACCCCTAGCTGTAGCATTTACATCTATATTGTTTCTCAGTGTTGGATAAGAAGAATAAGCAGATCTAACTCAAATCACCTATCTGACTCCAAACAGTTCTTAACTCTCCTCCAAAATCTCTCCCTTTCCCAAATCATTAATTCTCACAACAATTCTGTAAGGTGGGTTTGGCTGTTCCTGCTCAACAGGTGATGGAAATAAACTCAATAATATAAAGGAAAGTTTTCTTTCTGATAGAGCCTTTGAAAAATAATGCAGGTAGATAGAATGATCTTATCTAATGCCTCGCTCAGGAGTAGGACGAAGAAAAGGAACAGAAAAGACTCTGCATTCAAAATACTCTAAGATCAAATAAGAGAGACAAGGATGAGTAGCATGGCTCTGAACCTTGACTTTAAAACAAAAACAAACTTTAAGATATTTATCCTTCTTCAATCCCAAATCATCTAACCCCACAAATAATTCTGCATCTGACTAGCTTGGCTTTGCCAAAAGAGGGTTGTAAGCAATTAGTTCTTTACACTTCCCTGAACAGAATGGCAGATTTCATACTTAAAGTTCATACACTTTTACTGAAGAAATTGATTGGAGTATTGATGACAAAATTAAAAATCTTTGCATTATTAAAACAACAGTAAAGCTAAACTCCCAGGACTACTAAACTCTGCCTGAGTCTGGTTACATGCTCTGAGCTCTCAAGCCCAGAAAAGGGGTGATAAGATGAGCTCTAAACTCCTGGGGACACCCCACCATCTATTTCACAGTGTCTGCTCCTCTACCACATAGCCCTGACTCTAGTCTATCCAGAGTACTTGTATTCAATTTCATTATCAATACATGGCTTCTTGCTCTCCTTCTGGGCCCAAGGAAGCCTATGCTTCCCAGAAACATTTCCACTCAGCTGGGGTCTTATGACTAGCTCTGGTTGATGAAATGTACAAGGAAGTACTTATCTAGATAGGGGTACTGAAAAGACTCCGTGTGCCATTTCTTTCTCCTGCTTTTGGCCCTAAGGCCGGAACAGTCCTTCGCCAACATACTGAGTGAGAAACCTTTCGCGGTGCTAAGCCACTAGGTGTGGGGTTGCTTGCACTGTGGTGTAGCAGTGTGGCCTCCCCCTACTGGTTCAGCCCTATGCTTTCTGGCCTTCTCCTGATCTCCTTTGATTAGGAATCCTGAGCCTACTGACAAAACCTCAAGTCAGTCCTTAAAACACTGACCTTAGGTCTCCCAAGTCCAGTTTCATAACCAAGGACTGGCCTTGCTGCCTCTGTGGTGGATCTGTCAGCAGAGCATATCTGAACATTTGGGGAAGATGGTTACATTTGCAATGGAGACACTGAAGGGAATTTTTAAATCTCATTAGCAAAGCAATTCAAGAGACCTCCTAAAGCTTCGCCCAGAGTTTGAATCACAAGTACATTGTAGAAAATCCTTTGTTGTAAGATATGAAATGTTTAATGAACTCCACAGTGTCTCTCCTCTACAAAGGTAAGTTACCCCCTGGCTTTGAAAACATGTAGAATGGGACAAGGAAAATACAAAATTGCCAGGATCAGTCCTTAGAATCCTTAATGTCAAGGCTTCACAGGAGAAAAATCTCTTTTCACTGGATATTGTGGCTGTATATATTTTATATTTAAATATCCATTGTCCCTATCAGGGAGATAAGCTGCTTTGTCGCTCATGGGATTATGACTAAAAAGAAAAACACAAAATTTTAAAAAATACCGTCATTTTGAAAAGCTTTTTTCTTTTCTTTTTCATTTTCCCCCATAGCTTTTCTATAGATGTCCAGGAAGATTAGACATGGGAAGAAGGAAAAAAAAAAAACACCCTCTCTAGTCCAGGGGCAGAAACACAGGGGTCACACTCACACACTGGGGAACACTTGAAGAGTGCAAAGCCAAGCTAGCTTTTTGATTTGGTCTTTTTACATGGGAGAAAGACAAAGGAGCAGGGCACAGAGCTGGGAGAAGCAGGTAGTCAGCAGACTGGGGCAAATCTTCATTTCTCACAGTTGCTCAGGTAAAAAGGGCTGGGATGCTCTAACTCAGCACCGCCATCTTGCAAATGGGAAGCCCGAGCCTCAAGGAGAAGAGTCCCTTATACAATGTCACAGAGCTGGCCAAGGACAGATCTGGTCCTAGTGTTCCATGCTTCCTTACCAGGCTCCTGTTCCTTTGTGTCTGGAAGGTGTTAGTACCTGCACCATAAGAACATCTGCAAATGTGGGCTTCACTCCAGACACATTCAGGAAGCTCCTTGCTAGTATCTTGGAAGAAACTTTAATTATGATTTAAATGAAAAATATTACTAAAAAAAAAAAAAAACAAAACAGTGGCCACTATGATGAAAATACTTTTAGCTTTTTCCCCCAGGGGGGTAGGGAGGGGGCAGTTCAAGGCAAAACATCCGAGGAAGTGACTCTATGCCTTGAGTGCATGCTCTTTGCAGATACTGTGTGTGCAGAGATCCTCAGCAGCAGCTTCTGTGGCAGGATGAGGGGTGGAAGCAGTCTTCTGTAAAGTTTTGAGCTGTTGTTCCTTGTCAGGACAGAGCCTGCTCTCCCTAACCTAGCAGATCACCCTCACAGCACTGAATGATGGACCCTCAGCCTCTTGTTTTGCCACTTTGAGCTTGTCCCAGATAATTTTCAGTCCAGGCTGAAAACAGTGAATTAATATTGGCCGCGGAGCTGTTCGGCTGCCTGTGAACACCTTTATCTTACTGTTTATGAACCCATAACTGTCAACTAGTTATATTTAATGTTTCTGTGCCTCACTACTCTTTAAAATATGGATGAAATGTATGGTAGATAACTTATGTAAGCCCCGAGAGCAGTGCCCGGCTTACCTTCTCCACTTAGCAAATGCCATCTGCCATTATTCCCATTATTAATAATCTGCATTAATTTCCTCAGTAGATGGATGGACCCTCATCCTTTACTGTGTTTCCATCACCCAAACCCCGCACTCTGCCTGACCATCAGATGCTCTCTTCATCCTCTATACCTTCATCCTCTATTTGAGGAGGGCATCAGCCTGTGTTTTCCTCCCTGTCCCTCTGATGGGGAGACAATGAAAACTGGACTAGATTATTTCAAATGGAGGCTTTGAGGGGCACCAGGCATGGCTAAAAAGCAAACGAGTCTCATGTTTGATACAGGTGATGGAGATGGCTGCTGTAAGCCCTGAGAGGGAAGCAGAATGAGAGGAGATGCAAGGAAATGCAGATTTTTTCGAAGGCCCTATTTCCTGGCAGTGAGAAAGAACAAAACAAAAGCTCACAACTTTACAGAAGAAGAGTGCCTCATTCCTCACTAGTAGCAGCTATAGTAAAAGGTCCAGTTAAATACAAAGTGAATAAACTGTAATTAATAAAAATAAAAATAATTAAATAAAAACCCATGTGATTCATCAACACATTACTATTCAGCCCTGCTTATCTCAAGAGGTGAAAGACAATTCCCCCTAGCCCCAAGAGATACAAAAATAAAATTAAATTAAATATGGCAAGCCAATGACTCTTACCATTATTTAGGGGTAACTCCTCTTTATTTTATTGAAAAACAAGATTTTTTATCAACTTCATTATAGTTCTCTCTCCCTCTGCTCCTTCCAGTTCATCCCTACCTCCCTTCCCATATGGATCCATCCCCTTTCTGTCTCTCATTAGAAAGCAAACAGGTGCCTAAAGAATAAAAATGAAATGAAATGAACAAAAACAAACACATCGGAGTAGGACAAAACAGAAACAAAAGAGCCCAAGAGAAGGCACAAGAAACACAGAGACCCACTCGTTTATACACTCAGGAATCTTAAACACACACACACACACACACACACACAAAACCAGAAGCCATAATAGATATGCATAGGACCTAACACAGAGGGTGAGGGTGGGGAAGGAAGACAACATTTAAAAAGACAAGGAAAGGAAAAGTCCTAACAGGACATTATCAGACAAGGAACCTTCGAAGATGCCACTGAGTTTGTTCTCTGTTGTCCATCTACTGCTGGACATGCTGCCTATACTTAAGAGTAATTTGTTTTCTTGCTGAGACTCCTTCGGAGGAAACTAAAATTTCATTTGCAAGTGGTTGTCAGTTAGAGATTGTTTCTGGGTTGGAGGTGGGAACACGTGTCCACTTCTCCTTTCAGCTCTATCTAGGTCCCATCTGGTCATCTGGTGCAGACCAACACAGCCCTGGGCGAGCCCAGTCTCTGTGAGGGTTGACATACTTCAGTCCTGTTGTGATTGGAGGGCCTTGGTTTTTTTTTTTTTTTTTTTTTTTTTTTTTTTTTTTTTTTTGGTGTCATCCATCCCTGCTGGTTCTTAGACTCTTTTCACTTCCTCTTCTGCAGGGCTCCCTGAGCCCTGAGGAGAGGGATATGATGGAGACATCCCTTTCAGGGTTGAGTGTTTCAAGGTCTCTCTCATTTTTTCTAGTGGAATACATTTTCTGCTTCTAAGGCCCCAGGCAGAGTACAGAATTGGCACAGAAGACAAACTAGGTGTGCGCTTGACACTGCAAATTTAGTTTCCTAGAACAGGGCAGGGCTAGGCAGGGCCTACTTAGAGACCCAATTTCATTTCACATCATTATACGAATATACTCCCTTCTCTGAGCCCCAAACAGAGAAATACAGTCTCACCAACACACTTTCCTATAGACTACACACTCTTAAAATTATACCTATCTTTCCAGGGATAAAGTGTGAGACGGTCTTCGGAATTCTGCATGACTGGACTTTAAGGGCTGCAGGGGAGAAGGGGGGGGTGGACAAGATTCTTGGAAGCATCTTCAGGAGGAAGAAAGCTACCTTCTCCCAGAACCAGTGTCAGCCTGTGGCCACTACCTAAACCTGTGTAGAGAGTGGAGACTCACAGGTCTGCCTGTGTTCTTCCGTGACCACCTGTTCTTCTTGCATGCCTAGCTCTTCTGGAGCTTTGGAGGTGAGGAGCACTGCTCTGTGTAAAAGCCCAGCAACCATCCTTTAGCAGGTTCAGATGGTAGGCAGCCTCTACCACACTTCTCATTTCTTAAGCGACTGCGGCCAAAACTGACCAGTTGCCGGTTCCATCCCCATGTTCAAATCGAGAATCAGGTTCCATGTCTGTAGGCATGAGGATAAATCATATGCTCAGGAAGTGGAGGGCAGATTCTCAGGGTGGGTCAGGAGGGTGCTTACTCGTCCGCCCAGTTTATCCTCTCCATCTCTTGGCCAGGTGAATAAGGTCCTGGGAGATGATATCTCAGACTGTAGCAGTTACGTTGGTTGCCAGAAACTTCTAATGCTTTTCCAGATCACTGGCTTCGGATGCTCCCTAGCTCATGAGAGGTTTTGTTTTTGTTTTTGTTTTTGTTTTTAAACCAAGTAACAGAAAGTAGAGAAAAAAGAGGGCATGGGAGTGTGGTCTTCATACAGCTAATTCAATGAGCAGAAAGGCCTCTCCTTATATTCTAAGTTTAAGTGTTTCTTACCGTGTGAGCATTTGTGTGGTGTGTGTGTGTGTGTGTGTGTGTGTGTGAGAGAGAGAGAGAGAGAGAGAGAGAGAGAGAGAGAGAGAGGGAGAGAGATGAAGAACATTTTCCTTTATGAAAATACATCAATACTAAATATTAGTTAAGTTTTATTTTTTATCTTTCTTCCAAAAATTACAAGTTGACAACACACACACACACACACACACACACACACATTGATTTTTTCAAGACAGGGTTTCTCTATGTAGCCTTGGCGGCCCTTGGCTGTCCTGGACTTGCTTGGCTTTGTAGAACAGGGTAACCTTGACCTCATAGGGATAGCCTGCCTTTGCCTCCCTGTGCTGGGATTAAAGGTGTGAGCCACCACACCTTGTATTTTCAATTCATGTTTAAAAGGAACTTTTTTTGGTGAAAGTCATGTATGTGGAATTATCGTGGGATGTTCAGCGATATCCACACTAACGTTTCTAAATCTTGAGAGGGCACCAAACTCTCCTGGATGCTCCAGTTTCTTCCCCCAGTGTTTCTGATATGTGAGGTCTGAGTGTGGCCATCTGAGTTCCAGCTTCTTTCTTTTTCTCTTTCCTTCCTTCCTTCCTTCCTTCCTTCCTTCCTTCCTTCCTTCCTTCCTTCCTTCCTTCCTTCC
>NW_026596345.1:1128932-1152280 GCF_907164565.1 Psammomys obesus | reverse complement strand
TCCTTCCTTCCTTCCTTCCTTCCTTCCTTCCTTCCTTCCTTCCTTCCCTTCTTCTCTTCCTTCCTTCTCTCTCTTTTCAGGGTTTCTCTGTGTAGCCCTGGCTGTCCTGGAACTCTGTATAACAGGCTGGCCTTGAACTCAGAGATCTTCCCACCTCTGCCTCCCTGGTGCTGGGGCTAAAGGTGTGCATCACCACCACCCAGCTCTGAGTTTTAATTTCTTAAGTATGATGGTTTGGTTCACAGCTAAAGAAGCACAGGCTTGGTATCAGGTGACAGGGTGGTTTAGCTTTGTCAGTTATGACCACAGTAGCACATTACTTTTTCCTGCTAGCAGTTCCCATATAGACAGGAATGAACTATATGATACTACAAGACCAGACTGTCCCATTTTTAACCTGAAGGAAGGGAAAATGTTCTAGGCTGTCTGCTGGAGATGTCAGTTCAGAGTCTGAAACTGTCAGGTCAGGAAGTTTCCCACTCATGGTTTATTTTTGCTTCCTGTGGTCCCAAACTGCACAGCAAGCAGTCCACATTTGACTTTCCTGGGCCCTGGGGTGACAGGAGGGCCTGGGACATGGTTATCTAAACACAGCAGGATCAATGTTACCTTTAGAGGTTATTTAAACATGTCCTGACAACTGGCCCCTGGTTGATTACTCTGACTAGTGTCCTCCAAGGATGTTTTACTTCTGTCTCATTTCCCTTCTAAATTAATTCACCTGGCATTTTTCAATCTTCTTCTAATAATGTTTAGTCTCCACACTTAGCACTGAGCCTTGGCACTTGGTACCTGGTCTGGTATGGGGGTTAAAAGGATCTCATATGTTAACTATCACTTCAAAATCACATGTTAGAACAAAGCCCGTGGAAAGCGCAAATAAATATAGATAATACATATCCTGGAGAACTACTGAGTTTCTGCATAGTAATTTATTGCCGGGTATATGAGTTCGTGAAAGTAGTATCTGAATCTTTCACTAACTCTATGTTCTAATTCCAGAACACATAAAACATATGTGGCAGATGTTGCATATAAGTTATAAGAATTATTTAGGTTATTAAAATATAATTGATAAAACCAGGTTTATATATGGTTATGGTGCTTTAAAATGCTCTAGACAGACACTCTCCAAAGTAGACATTTGAACTCCTACTCTCATCCTTCAGGCCAGGTGTATAAGCATCAGGATGACCTTCTCCCTGTGTATCCCCGAACCTCAGAACCTCAAATCTTTCTAGGCTGTGCACTTGATGGGAATGCACAAGCTGAAATTACAGGATGAGTCAAGGGATTCATGTAAGCTAATAATCTTATGTATGGTATATTATGAATAAAAATAACTAACCAACCAAAATCCAGGTGCCCTACACCAGGAAGGAACCACTTACATTTGTCCTGCAGGGAATCGTGGGGCACTTCCCCTTGGGGACTCTCTTCCAAGTCGCCATAATGTAAGACCTTGTGATTTGGTGAAAGCCGACAATACCAAAACTTGTCTGAGGAGAAAAAGACATATTTAAAAGGTTAATGATTCTGCTTTTTCAAAAACATTGCCACGTTGCTTCTTCACAGGGCTACCTGGAAGAAAAAAGCTATTCATTTGATTTATACAGTGGTTCTCAACCTTTCTAATGCTGAGACCCCTTACTACAGTTCCTCATGTTGTGGAGACCATCAAGCATAAAATTACTCTCGTTGCTACTTCATAACTGTAACTTTGATGGTTATGAATTGTAATGTAAATATTTTTGGAGATAGTGGTTTGCTAAAGGGGTCGTGAAGCACAAATTGAAAACACTGCTTCAGACCTTAAGAAATAATGGATTTTAGTGTCCTGATGGCGAACCCCGCCCCCACCCCCGCCTCTGATTTTGGTATTTCAGTATCACACACCCTGCTCTGCAAACATTGGTGACCACTGGGGATGTCACCAAACTCTTCTATCTCAATGGAAAAATATTTTCCAAGAGGGTAGTTTCCATGGGCATTCCGCCAGTGCCTGTAATCACCAAAGGGGCTAGTCCATAGCTACAAAAGCTTGGCACAGTGGGGAGAGAAGTGAAGGAAGAATAACTTTTGGGGGCTTTTCTGTGCTTCCACTCTGATTTCCAGCCTGCTGAAGATGCTGTATGCAAGGTCATGCTTTACACACACACACCTGTTCCCCGCTGCTAACAGACTGCATCCATGATCTGTGAATAAACTGTCAGGACATTGGTGATACACTCGGGGATGGATCCATGAGAAATCATCTGAGTAATTCAGGATTTGGAGAAAGAACAAAAATATTCAGACACAGCTTCCTCCCTAAGCCCATCCGTGTAGTGCCTGAATGGAAATGTTTAAGGCTTCAGGGTTATTCCCATAACTGTATCGCTTCATCTCCATCTCCCAAGTGTGATGAGAAAAAACAAGCAAGACTGAGGCTCGGAGATGGGGGCAAATCACACGTTTGTAGACATATAGGTTTACAGACTTGGAAGCTGAACAGTGAGTGCAGTTTGTACAGCTACGAAGGCTCCATTATATGGTGGCTCCTCCAGAAAGGCTTCTTTGGTCACCATTATGATCTGAGCTTCTCCAGAAATTATTTGCAACCATTATCAGCATGGGCTGACCATGTGTGTGTGTTTGTATGGGTAATATGTATATGCATTTATAGGTGTGTATGCATATGTGTATGTGTATGCCACCTTAATGTTCCCTGTTGTAAAACCCAAGGTAAGTACCCTGAGGTAATGTTCCCCAGTACACCCAAGGTAAGCAGCTTTCCCTAGTGGTTGTACCATGTACTCATCAGACAAGAGACTCCATGGTCCTCATTAGCCTGGACGGTATAAAAAGTCAGCCACTATCTTCATAATGGCTATGGTCACGAAGCCTTGGTACAGTGCCGGATACTGAATGTTTACATAGCTGGTGCTGGCTAAATCAGAAAATGAAGATTTAAGGAGATTTGGTTCAAGCACATCAGGCACACAGCATCTGTGCCCTGCAGCCTCTTGGTACTTTCATGTGCCTGGTTCACCTTATGGCCTTGGTCAAATCACCTCATTACTGTACCTGCAATCCCAAACTGTTTTGAAACTACTCTGACCAAAGTGTTGTCCGTTACATTTTAAGAAAAGAAATTTTACAGTCTAAAATTGTTGTCACTGAAAAAAATCATCTGAACTCTAATTCATTTAATTGACAGAAAGCTTTAGGAATAAAAGTAAAATGGAAGGAAGTAATAAACAACGGAAATGTTCAACCTGACTCACAAAAGAAAATTGTCTTTATGATTGTCTTCCTAGTATGTAAGGGAATTAGGAATGCTTGAGAATTCCTGGTTGTATTTAGAACATGAAAACCATATACTTAAAGGACTCAACCCTGGTGAAAAACAAAACACTGAGAAGGAGGAAGATCATGCAAAGTCATTTGGGCCTGCAAACTTCTCAAAAGTCATTTTATATACACAGCAATCCCGGGGGGGTTACGGAGTGGACTCTAAAGAGAGTTAAGCAAGTTATTTCCTCACTAATTTACCGCCATTCTAGCCAGCTAATGTAAAATTGCTGGTTTTCCAAGAAAAAAATGCATTTGGGGTAAATGAGCTGGAATTTACAATAGGGACTTTGAAGTCTGGATGACATCAAGTGTTCTGAGCATCACAGAACTATTAGAGGCTTGAAGTAACAGGACACAAGAACCACATGGCCTATGTCCTAGCCTACATGGCCTATGGTGACCATGATTTCCTATAAGATATGCTACCTCTGAGGGAGTTTGGGGGCTAATGGGAAGGAGGTCATTGAGGTGTGAGACTGGGACACCCAGTTCTTCTGTTGATTGAGCTCTGCTTGTTCTTTAGAGGAATACCTTCTCTGCAAGCTGGGGCTAGCCCATTACTCAGTGGTATTATGTTAAGCCAATAAGTCTATATGGTGCAGTGATCATTTATACTAAGTATGGTCTAATGGAAAGAATTAATAAATTGAACTAGTTTAATATAATATGAAATGATTTGCACAATGTATATTCATTATTAAAATATATTAGTTTTTCTGCTGCTTCTTATATTTTTCAGGATAAATTTATTTATCTAAAAGTACTTGCAATAAGTTTGCAATGTACCTAGTATTCTACAGAAATAACAAGAAATCATTAAATGAATGGCAGACATGAAAGACTAACACTCAAGGAAGAGATGTTCCCTCAATTCATGGGGGCAGTAGAGAGAAATATCACATTAATGCTTGTGTCCAGGCCTGGGCAATAAGGACAAATACAATCTAGGATAGGAATAGGAAATTTCTCTTGTTTACAGAACACATTCTTAATTCATAAACCACTGCAGAACAGTGGCTACTCATCACTTGTCAGAAATCACTACCTATTTTGCAAAGTTGGATGGAAGCTTATTTCACACTTAACACTAGAGGCTACCTGGAACTCTGGCCTGACTATCTGCTTTGTAATTAAAGAGAACTTCTTCCTTGAAGAGGATTAAATTACCTTGAGGTACAGGACACTATCCTTCCCTGGTTTTCTTCCCACCTCTAGCTAGTTCTTCTCTTATACTATACAAGTTCCTCCTACTCTGTCCACTAATACAATGGTTCAGAGCAAAAAGGTCTGTGCATGCCTGATGGAAGCAATGTGTTTTTCTCTTTCTCAGCAAGCAAGAAGTTTTGGATGGATTACAAACAATTGAGGAGGAGCTGAAGAGGATAAAAACTTGTCTTGATTTGTGATCAAATACTAAGACAGCATCTTCTTTGAGATGGAAGCCAAAGCCCTTAGGGTGAGAGGCATCATGACTTTGCATAATTCTGTCTCAAAGGCAGGGCTTCTATAGAAGCGACTGAAGCTGCCCACGCCCACCAGCACAGCAGAGACACAGTGGTGCAGACATCTGTGTCAGCCAACAGCAGCAGCTTGATTTGTAGTTTTCTTTTGTGAGGAAAAAAAATGTGCATTTTCCTTTTAAGACTCAGCATGATGCTATGAGTTTCTCAATCCCTTTGGGCAATAGAAGAGTGGTTCTCATCATTAAAAGCAATTAGCAAGAAGCAATGAGAACATTATCAAAGATTGTTTACTAGCATCTATGGAGGATGCGAGAGCTAATGTGGCGGCCTTGTAGTCAATTACAAACTAGAATATATTAACAGTTGTCTTTCTATTTCCAAACTAAAAAATATGGAGACAATTCTGTACTTCAATCTTTTCCTTTGTTCTTATCCATTCTGTCTTTCGGTCTCTCCCTCCCCTTTCCTTCCTTTGTCATTATCCCTCCTTCACTTCCCCCCTCTGTTCTCCCTACCCACATTAAAGGGTCAGAGGGAAGAGCTGGTTTTACAGCCCATATTTTCACTTCTTTTCTGTGCTGTAGTAACTCTAACCAAAAGCAACCTGGGCTTACATTTCCAAGTCACAATCCATCACTGAGGAAAGTCAATGGCAGGGCAGAACTCATAGATCTGCTTCTTGACTTGCTCTCTGGCTTGCTCATAGGCTCATATTTAAGCTACCTTTCTTATATAGCCTGAGAGTACCTACCCACTTAGGAATGGTACTGCTCACAGTGGGCTGAGCTCTTCTGCATCAATCAATAATCAGGATAACCACCCCCCCACCCCCCCACGCACACATGTAACAGGTATGTCCACAGGCCAGTTTGCAGTAGGTGATTCTCTAAGTGAGGCTTCATTCTCAAACATTTCTAGGCTATGTCAGGTTGACAAGGCTAACTAGGACAGCCCATCGATCTGGGGAAAAGGTCCAATTAAAGTTATGTCTGATGTCACACAGATTATTATAAGCTAAAATTCACTGAGGAGTGAACTTTTTACAACACTGCCCAACAGAACTTTCTGCAATAATGAAAATGATCTGTATCTGCTTTATCCAATAAGAAAACAAATTTACATTTTTCCTTCATTTTACCAACTTAGCCACAGGGAAGCATGCCTCTTGGTCTTTAGAAGGGACCAGAACATCAAATAATAGTTACTACTGGTAGGACACGGTGGCTACACCATGAAGCTGAAGAATTGATTCTGTTCAACTCTGCTTTGGAAACAGGGGACTTCCTGGAAATAGGTTCAGAGCCACACTTGGTAGCAGGCCCTGGAAATCCCTTGTCACAGAGGTAGAGAAGCATTTCCTACCCTATTTTGTTAGAGCACTTCCATTAGGATGTTCAGTTTTGCTAGGATGCCCCAAACTATACCAAATCATTGTATTCAGAAAGTTCACATTTTGTCTAAGACTCGGTTCACCCTTTCCAAGTCTACGAACAGGTTTGGACAGTACCTTGAACAGGAAATGTCACTTTCCCAAGGATTAGATCCACAAGTTTCTCTGCTTGTTCAGTGCGTGTGTGTGTGTTTGGTGAGAGGGGAGTTGGATGGTAGCTGTGAGTGGCAGCGAAGGCTATTCTGCTTTCCAAACACTTCTCAGTTTACCAAATGTTTTCAAAACCAGAGACTTGTGCTTTGATTCTGAATTCTGCATCCTTGGAGGCAGTGTGTCCTTTCCTAGCTCATGATTCCAGGACCCCTACACATGCAGGAAGGTGACTAGTCCTAATGGGTACTGGGGTGATCACACAGGCCTTGGTTATACACCTGGTTCTGATACTCAGTTATAGGCCTTAGCACAATTAGAGCCTGAAAGGTCTTCGTTCTTCACCTGCACAGTGATAGGCTTAGCTGCATGAGGAAAACATGCAAAGCATCTATTCTGCATTCTCCACAGGACTGGCTAGAGGCATTCATTCATTCTAGTCAGGGAACGTGTCCCTTTTCACCCCACTGTTTACCCTTCCGCAGTTTTGAAATGGTGATTGCCTGTTATTTTGAACTACTGAATGCCTTTCCCAAAATCCAACTGTGTTTCCTTCCTTTGGAAATACACATTTATTTGTACCTGCCTTTTTTGTTAAAACAGGCTGATTAGGTTTCATGAAATACCAAAAGAGAAATGTAATTAAAACAGGGAAAAGCAGCAGCTTGCTGCCCAGAAGGGCTGATAGAGATGCTGCGCCTGAATGATCTGTTTGGCTCTAGATCTTCGACTGAGTGACAAGAGTTCAGTGATATACACAGGCCTTGCTGGCTGACATGGTAAGACAAGTTTGATCCAGCACAGAATTCTGAGATAACTCAGTCATGTTGGTGCTTAAAGATGGGAAGCTACCGAGTGTCTTTAGTGAGAAGCAAGCTTTATAGTATAATTTCTTAAAATGCTTCTCTGGGTGTCTAGCCTAAGGGTTATCAAGACTATTCAATGCAAGTGATTCTGAGAAAACTGAATTTCCAAAATGTAGAAAGTAGAGGAAAGCATTGGAGATCGCTGCCTTATGAAGCAATAATGGCTGTACCGGAAACAACCTCTAGGAATTTATCTCCACTCTTCCCTCAGGAGTACATGGGAGAGAAGTATGGGCAAAACTTACAATGTGTAGTCCTTAAAGGGTGGTGGGGGGGGGAAGCAGGCATGAGACATCCAGAAGCAGTCTGCTGCCTGTGTTTAAAAATTATATGCCAAAAACTACGACCCAGAGATAACCCCCACTCCCCTAACTAGAGGGCCCAGAAGAAGCCTAAGATGCCCAAGAAGCTTATCTTCTTGGGGTCTGTGCACTGTAGTATGTCTATCCTGTACTATATGACTAAAACCCACTTAGAACTATCTTGCCTGTTTTCTGATCACTTCTTCCTGAGGGGATTTCCCTACCAGGCCACAGGGAAGGAAGATGAACTCAGTCCTCATGTGAATAGATGAGCTGAGGTGTCTGGGAAGGGGGCTCCCCTGTTCTGAGGAGTAGGGGAGAGCGGATGCAGGAGGGAGGGGCCTGTGACCGAGATGTAAACTGAATTAATTAATTAATAATAAAAACTATGACCCAAAATAATCATAAGAATCCTTTCGAATATTTGATAACCATCATATTCAGAGCTATAGGGATTTTACTTAACGCTTGCAACTACCTACTTGGTGTAAGAAGTAACAGCATCCTTTCGTGACAGAAGAGGAAAAAGTCCCAGGTTGATGAATAGATGGCCAACAGCTACCTACCTTGGAAGGGGAAGGCTGGGGCTTGCTTAGCCACATTAATATGTATCACATGATTTTCTGCCTCTCAGGTCTACTGTGACCAGCCATTCCAGAATCTCGGACTTGTCTTGTTTGCATCAGACCGTCCAAGTATCAGAGTTACGGGTGAGACAGAATGCTAGGCAAATGCCAACTGCAGAGAATTCTGACAAAACGTAGCAAAGGAAAAGATGCTTTGAAAAATTCTCCACTTCCAGTTCTGTGGGGCAGGAGACTTCCACAATTTCCCTGCCAACTCAATTCCTGAAACTAATCACCCATGTCCTCCTCACTGTTAGACAAATTGGAAGGGACGTGGCCAAGGCTTTTACACAGGGAATACCATTTCTAACCTGTGGCAAGTCTCCTTGAACATGCATGAACTTGAAAGAGGGGTGATCAATTTTACACCCCAGCCTACTAGGCTGTGCAAAGTCTAAATGCAGTCTTTTGATGGAGGGATGGGAAACCACATGGAGTGCAGGCTCCTAACCAGACTTAACCTTACAAGCCTTTGCAGGACACTCTTGAATTGAATGAAAAATGGCTCCTCTGTCCAGGTGTTTGCTAACTCAACAGCTAAATATTAATGCTTCTGTTCACTTAGGACGTTCATTTAGCAATGAGGGATGAATATTTTTTAAACAAAAGCCTGTAATTATTTTATTTAGTAAGGAAAATTCTGGTAGAGTCAATCCATTTCAGCCTAGAAAGGAATATCAAGTACTTTCCTGACCTGGAAGAGTCTGTGTAAGTCAAGTTCTAGGAGTCAGCTGGCATCAGCGAAAGCTTGCAGGGTCTCAAATGCTTTCTCCATTCTAAATACTCCAGTGTTTCTTGCCCAATGTCAAGCACAAAAAGAAAATGTTTTAAGTTATGCTAATGGGCCCACATATCCTGGATATTGATCTCTCAGAGATGAGAGGGAGGTAAAGGCAAACAGCTAGCTATCTAGCTAACAGCTCTCAGATCCTGCTAGACTCCCATGTTGTAGGGTTTTTAGACACCCAATGTCTTGCCTGAAAACATGAAGGGGGCTAACTCCAGAGCTTAGAAGGCCATGACCAAGTCTTCTCATTCTCAGAACTGGTATTGTTGTCGTTGTTATTATTATTAACAACAACACAATCTTCCATAAGAACAGTGACCCTTTTGGCTTGACTCCTAGGATCTACACTCCCAACTGCCTTTATTTCTTGCAAAAATCTTAGCAAGCAGGTGTTTATACTGATTGAAAACTGCTCAAGTCCATATAGTTGGACAAGGCAGCCAGTCCTTAGCACTATAGCGTTATGTCTCCTGGAGTGCCATGCGCTTGGACATGAAGAGCAGCAAAAGAAATGCAAAGAGAAAAAAGGCACAAACTCATTTTTCAAGGGCTGAATTTAGGAGATGAGTTCTCTCTTCCGTTACTTTTATTATGGAAAGCTTTCTGAGGTCTAACTCAGTGCAAACCCCTCTTCCCAGGCCTGGTGTAAAGCTCTTTATCAGGGCTTAATTCCTCTCCAAGTAATCCACACTTACTCTGGGAAGTTCTGCCTTCTGAAATCCTTCAGTGTGATTTTCAATGGTAGCATTGGCATATTTCAATTATTGAACACTCAGCACAGAGCAGTTAAAGTAAATGACCAGGGAGATGGACACAAACGCTAACTGATTACAGTCATTAGTGGGTGAGCTCTGCGTCCGAGCAAGGCATCCATCAGGTTTCAGTACTACCTGCCAGCATTTCTCCCCACTCATAACTAATATTTGTTCTTAGCACAGTAGTTAATGCCTTTGCTTATGCCTAGTTCTTTCTCAATTTCTTCACCTCCTCCCAAACCTTATTTCTCAGTTATGTTTCCCAGCTGTTTTCTTCCAGGACATTACAATATGAATACTTTGTGCAATCAGAGCATGTCAAGAGAGCAAGAAAACAACCAAAGCATAGAAACAGCTTGGATTGCTGCCTACCTACTATGCCTGGTCTACTGGCACCTTTCTGATTTGACATTTTGAGGTCAGAAATCAGAAACAATTCAGAAATCTGTCTTGAAAATTTTTAAAAGTAGATTAAACACTTTGCTTATACCCTCAGTAAAATAACTCTGACTTGAAACAGTGTCAATGTGGGAAATTTGAGGATATGAACCACCTATGCTTCAAGTACCAAGATCCAACTAGAGAGTGGGTGCTAGTTTTCCTTAGGGTGCAAGAGAGCCATGAAAAGGAAGGATATGGGATCAGGAAGATGGCTCAGTAGGTAAACAGTGCTTGCTGTTCAAGCCCAATGATGTGAGGTTAATTCCTTGAACTTAGAGTGGGAGGGAAGACAAGTCTGTGACGTCTTTTTGTGTACCATGGCATGTGTATACCTTCACCTGCACGCAAATCATATCGACACAAATTCAATAAGGATAAATAAAACAGACATTCTGAAAGCAAAAACGAGAAGGAAGGGCGTGTAGCTTTAGAAGACAAACTCTTGCTCTTCCATAACTTTACATGCTATTCAACACTAAGGACCACTGTTTCGTTGTGTGCCAATGTGTATGATTGCAATAAGTACTTCACGGGGCTACTCTGAAGATGAATTTCATTAATCCAGTTATGTATTATTCAAGAATAGGGAAATGTTCTAAGAAATTCGTTTCTAGGTGATTCCATCAAGTGACTGTCATAAAGTACATTTTAATACAAACTAAGGTGGTACAGTGGTTCTAGTGGTTATCACTGTATGTGAGGTCCTCTGTTGATTGATACATGATCCATGGCTGTGTAAGTAACTCATTGAGAGAACAGCCATGTATATGGCTGACTCGTAGCAAGGATTAGCAATTATTGGCACCACCACTAGTAGCCTTGTGTCACTAAATGGCAGTTAAAAACAAAACAAAACAAAACAGCTCTTTAGCTCCATGTACCTTTTGGTCATTTCAGATTTTGGTTCTACCTACACATAAAAGCAAGCTGAACCTAGACTGCCATTCATGTCTCAAGCACAAGGCTGTCCTTGAATGATACTATGCCCTTGTTAGTACCCAGAAGCAAGCTACTGCTGTCCTTGCCTATGTATGGAGTTCCCTTAACAATACCTTGTCTCCGACGGGCGTTGAGTTTCCTAAAGCAGGTCCCTTCCACAAGGCGGTTCAGACGTTGCTGTTTGATCAGCTCTAAGATTTCTGGCTGGATCTTCTCCTTTAGTTCCCTATTGGAGGATAAACACATCATATTCTGCAGTGCACCTTAAGAGACAGCCCATAGTTGGTAGCACTGTGGGCTGACGGGCCTGGAGCAAGAGCTGCTTCCTTACATGAACACCCTAAGACCTCCCCAGCTGATGCTTTGGGAAATCATTTAGAGATTTTCTAAGTGGTGTTTGGAAAATCCAAGCCAGAGCTCCTTGCTGAAATAACACTGCTGGGTCTCTGACATTTGCAGGTTATCCACAGAAGTACCAGCCACTTTGTGATTTTTTTTTTCCAGAACAAAGCCTTCCAATAAATTCCTTATTTTATAAAGTCAAAGATACAGCTTAGGCAAAAGTCCAAGAAAGAAGATTCTGACTCTTAGTTTTTCCCCTGTTGCAAAAAACCAAACCAAACCAAACCAAACCAAACCAACCAACCAAAAAACCCTACATTAGATTTTTGCCACCCAAACAGGAATACTGGGGGACCATGCAATTGTTACTTTCCATAACTAACTGTCTCTTGAACAAGAACCATTTTTTGTTTTCTACTCCATCTCTCACAAATGAGAACCATAACACTGTCCCAGATTCTAGTCCACAGAGATTGAGATAATGATGGGATAAATTAAAATTATTTGTACCTTGTCTCGGGCTAATAGGATATAATTTAGTTTTAGGTAAACTATGCTGCAAAGATTCTATGACAGAGTGCAGTGGTTGTGTTAAACCTTTAAGGGATTTGTATGTTATGAAGCTTTATTAGCTTCCTGGCATTTGAGGCAAGTAAAGTCAGCAGTATTCTAGTCAAAGCTGTACAGGGAGCTGCAGAGCTCAGCCCTCAGAGACATGTTGCAAGTACTGTCTATAACATGAATCTCTGGATCATGTTAGTCAGAAAACTAGGGTCCAGTCTAGGCTATGTCTATGACTAGTATTTCACAAAGCTCATTTGAATCTCAGTTTCCTAAGTGTGAGCTGGGATTAGAATATTTCCTGAGAAAATGACTCCCAAAGGAAACAGTGTGAGCATAAGTCTTTATAAACACTGGACAGCAATGGAAGCATTACTGAATTTACCTTAATCATCTTTCTTTTGCTCAATCACTCCAAATGGCCACTCAGTGACATGCACTCAAGGCTCACATATTGATCAGCTTTGATCTTGATTCTGCACTTTCTCTGGCACTGGGCAGGATATCTGTTTTCACCTGCTCCTGATTTGCAGGTGGGGAAGGCACTGTGGTTGGCAAGTATGCACAAGAGTAGAAGTACATTGTATAACTTTTCCTCATTGGATTTCACTTCCCCCAGGTTAAAACCAATTTGGAGGATGAGTATCTAATATCTCCATTCCCATCCTATAGATGTGGAAATTCCTCAGGAAGTATAAATGCAGAACAGAGTACAGACTCCAAACTTTCTTGTGCTAATATGAGCAAAAAAGAAAAGAGAGCAAGGCTGAAGAGATGGCTTGCCATTTGTGAACTTGTTGCTCTTGCAGAGGACCCAGGTTTGGTTCTTAGCACCCACCTGGTGGCTCACAATTGGCTACCGTGGGGAGCAGGCATGCACAGAGCGCACACACATATGCATGCAAAATTCTTACATGCATAAAATAACTAAATAAGAGGTTTGTTTTAAAAGGAAAGAAGTAATATAGAAGGACTAATATGATGGTTAAACTTAATTTTCAGCTTGATGAGATCACTCGGTACATAGGTAGTTGTAGGAGATTATCTTGATTAGGCTAATGGAGGTGGGAAGACCTACCTGCTCTAGGTGGTATTATTCCCTGGGCTGAGACCCTAGTCTATATTTTTAAAATATACTGAGCTACACACAAGTATTAATCATTCTCTGCTAAGCTCCCATGGCTGTAACTTGAATGGCATGCTGTATATTAACCTTGAACTATGAGCCGACATAAACCCTTTGTCCCCTTAAATTGCTTTTGTCAGAATATTTTGTCATAGCCATGGGAAAAGTCACTAATACACACGTGGAAGCTGAAATAGCCTTGGAATCCTCTGTGCTAGGGAAACACTGCACTAACAATAGAGCGTGGAGCATGTGCAAGGCCTTCCATCCCCAGGCCTCTGAGGGGCTCAGCTCAGGCTTTCAGGTCACTATTATAAGTATTTATTACCAGTGCCTAAAGTTTATAAAATAGACTCAGAAAAATCACAGCTTTGATAAACCCTGCATGGAATGGAGGAGTTGAATACTGCACGAGCAGCTGTTCATGGCAATAAATCACTTTTTCTGACTTCTAAGTCTGGGCAACTGGGCAAAGAGGAAAAGATATCCTCTAGGGAATGGGAGAAAGAAGTTTGGAACTCATAATTTTGAGGATAGTTTTGATAGTCTGTGTTTAAGGTATTAAAATGTAAAGATGGGAAACATGAGGAAATTCCAAGAAATTTTAATAATGTCTCATGATGTTTTGGGTAAAATTTGGATATAGTATCATCACACGTCTTCACCAAATCCAGCCAGTGTACTAAAAAAAGTGAATCTATATCTCTCCAAAGAATTTATAAAAGAGCCCTTAAAAATAAAATTCTGAAGACTCCAAACATGATTGGGCAAAGAGAAATAAGGAATCCTAAGAAGAAGACAATAGAAAACAAGCTAGGAAACTGCCACAGAGGGCCTCTGAAAGGCTCTGCCCTGCAGACTATCAAAGCAGATACTGAGACTTATGGCCAACTGTTGGGCAGAGTGCATGGAATCTTATGTAAGAAGTGGGAAATAGTAAGATCTGGAGAGGACAGGAACCCCACAAGGAGAGCAACAGAACCAAAATATTTGAACACAGGGACATGGAGATAAACTAGAACCCCTGCACAGATGTAGCCCATGGCAGTTCAGTGTCCAAGTGGGTTCCATAGTAATGGGAACAGGGACTGCCTCTGACATGAACTGATTGGTCTGCTCTTTGATCACCTCCCCCTGAGGGGGGAGCAGCCTTACCAGGCCACAGAAGATGACAATGCAACCACTCCTGATGAGATCTAATAGACTAGGCTCAGAAGGAAGAAGAAGAAGACCTCCCCTACCAGTTGACTTGGGGAGGGGCATGCGTGGAGAAGAGGGAGGGAAGGTAAGATTAGGAGGGGAGGAGGGAGGGGCTTATGGGGAGATACAAAGTGAATAAAGTGTAATTAATAAACAAATTATTTAAAAAAGAAAAAAATCAAAATTAAAAAAGCATCAACTAAAAAAAATCATTTGACTTCTGTTTCCTTGCAAATGGACTCAGTAGCTATATATTCACATATATTAAGAAAGTTCAGGTAACTCTTACAGTGTGTTTCTGAGACTGAGGACCTTTTAGGCATGCCAGGTAAGAAGACCTGGGTGTAATCCCCTCTGAAATGTTTAGCTTGTATCATTGAGGCTTGGGTGGTGGGGTCACTGGCTGACCTGAAAGCAAAGAAGGAGAAAGAGGAAAACAGGGAAGGTATATGAGTGTGTATGAAGAACTTAAGCCTAGTACCTTCTCTGGAAAATAATTCTAATCCAGGCTCAGCAAGGCCGACAGCATCTCTTGACTGAGCTTAACTCTTAGCTTGGAGTCTGTCCGGCTGGGCTTCCATCCCAACTGGTCATGTAGGGTTTGGCAAACATTTTCTATAAAAAATCAGTTAGTAAATTTTTTAGGCTTTGTGGAGTATTAGTCCAATAGAAAAATGAATGGACATGGCTGATTATAATAAAATTCATGTGCAGAAACTGGTAGTGAGTAGATTTGGCCCAAGAACTATTGGCCCAAGGGTTCAAGGACCCTTAATCTAGAAGGGCCCTTCAGAAGTGTTGGGCTGAGTGATAATGGCAGTTTCATGGACACTGATCCTTTTCTGTCTCCTTTCTAGAGAGCTTCAGGACCTAGTCGCTGAACTACTTCTGTTCCTTAACTAAAGGCACCCATGGCTTTAAGTACCAATTTTATTCTGACAGCTCTCAAATCTATATTTCCAACCTTGATCTGTCTGCTGACCTCTACCTGACCACCTTCTTCATATGTCTTACAGCCTGCCATGTTTGGAGCTCAACTCCTGGTCCCTTGCCCAAATCACTCCATTCCAGAGTGCATCCCTTTAGTTGTTCAGGTCCCAAATCTAGAGCCTTTCCCTGATTCTTCTCTTCGAACAACTACATTGAATCCACCAGGAAATATCATTTTCCCTTTTCTTCAAAATATAACCAATGCAAAGCAAAAACTAATAATCATTTCTCTTGCTTGAATTATTAGAACATCTTCCTAACAGATCTTCCTGTTTGTAAATGTGCCTCCTTACAATGTTACCAATGCATAACTCCATGTTTGTCATCTACTCAAAACTCCAAATGGGTTCTAGCAAAGTCCCATGTACTAGATTCAACTCCTATTGCTATTGTCCTCATTTATTCTGATCTTGACACATTAGCTCATGGTTCACTGAAAACCTAGATATACTCTGACCTCAGCGTATATGTACAAGCAATTCTTTCTGCTTGGAGTGTCCTTTCCTCAAATATCTACTTGGTGTGCTCTCTGAATCCCTAATAGATCATCACTCAAATGTGATTCTTGTGACCAGAGATTTTTTAGCATCTTTACAATTCTCTTTTATTTTTCTCTTTTCCTGCCCTCTGTAGACATTTTATCTATACGGTCGTTCTATCACCACTTAATTTGTTCTTATCTTACACATATTATTCATAAACATTATCTATCCCCCCTCTAAAATTGAGCACTGCAATTAGGGCTGTATATGTTCTATTCACTGTAGAACGTAGACAAATAGAATAATTACCAGCGTGTATCAGACATTGATAAGTATTTTTCAGATGTTTCAACACTGAACATGGTATACCTGTATAGACTGACAAGAATAGGCTTCGAGTAAAACACTAAGCTGGTAGGCTGGTCTTTAGGAAAGCTACAGTTGTGTGTGTGTGTGTGTGTGTGTGTGTGTGTGTGTCTTAACTTTATTTCTGGCTCTTTTTAAAAATAAGTTTTCCCGTTTGTTTCTCCTGTATATTCTTAGACGATGTGAGAAATATACAAATACACTCAGTGTTGAGTTTTCCATTTATATATACTACTAATGTCACAACATGTTAAGTTCTGTGTTTTGTAAGAAGAGTGATCATTTGTTCATTGCATATTGTAAGATGAGCGTATGCTGGTTAGTTTTCATATACTATTGTGCTGGATCTTTGTAGCAGCTTTCATTGTTTTCATTTCCTGGAGAGGGGAAAGGCAGGCTTAGAATGGACTATGTGACTTCCCCAGAAGGCACATATGCAAATGGCTGAACTGAGATCTGAGCTGGTCTCTGAGGTCAAGGTTTTAGCACATCTTCCTTGTCTGTTTTCCTTCAGTATTGTTGTTTCTTCCCTTCTTCTAAGTCAGTACTCAAGGATCTATTTCTGGACTAGTTAGGCTCTTTTTATCTATTAGCCTGTACCAATAATGAGGATATATTTATCTTCTCCGTTAAGTGGCAAATAAAAAAAAAAGCATCTCCTCTTTGAAACCATTCATCAGGAACCAAGAAATGAGCCAAGGCAGCTCTCTAGCCATAGCTATTCCCCAAACAGTTGTTCATGTGGAGTTAACTTTTCCCTTCTTGGGATAAGTGATCATTTTTAGCAAGACAAGACTGATGGTGTATGCATGGTCTGAGGTTCGCCACTGTGCTGTGTGTGATATGTGGGTAACCATGGACAGGACAGAGTGCTATGGAGTTGGAAATGTTAGCGAGTGGGTGGAAGGGCAGTGGACTGGTGCCCAAGCCCCAGCTGGGCTGCTGTCCCTGTTTGCAAAGACAAGGCTTCCACTAGGCAGGCTTAACGGTGCTTTTGGCATCCTAAACACCGAGCTTGGATCCTTGCAGTTCCTGCACTCTTAGTAGAAATTAGGATGTGCTTCCCATAACTGAACAGCTAGCAGCCTGTGCTTAGCTCCACATCCCCCACCTTTTGAAGTCTGGATACTGAGGTGCTCAGCACTCTTCAGCACCTTGGGCTGAGCCTAACATGAGGGATTGCTTAAAATGTATCTGTTAAATAAAAGAAAGAAAAGAATCATGCATAATGATCCTCTCCTTTCCTTTGGGTGCCTTTAGCATGAGTCATGATGGCGGCACTGACACTTCATCCACTTCCACAATAAGCTCCCTGTCTAGCAGATCAAAGTAATAGACAAAACAGATCCCCGGTGGACAGATCCCGCCAACGGACCAACTGTATCCTGCTTCCGCCCTGCTCGTAGCAGAGGCCGCAGCTACAGGCTGGACCCCCACCTTTCCGTTGAAAAGCTAAGGTCCCTTGCACCTTGTGATAACTTTGCTGCAGTTATATTTACAAGAAATTCCAACGAGAACTGGTGCTTTCCAGTCTCCTGGACAGGAGTACTGTGAAAGTCACGCCCATGCAGGAGATAATCCTTCCACTGGCGTTGCGTCTCCTCTCTCAAGAAACATCAAGGTATGAGCTTCTTGTAATAAAGGAAAAAGACACTCCAGCATGTGGTAGCAGAGTCTTGCCAGCAAAGAAAGAAAGGCATGGCAGGGTAGTGTTCACCCTGGGCAGAGTTGACATTTTCGCTTGGAACAGTCGCAATCAAGCATTGATTTAGAGTCACTTGGCTTTGCTGAAGTGGCCGGAATTTAGAACCACTTGGCCTTCACTTAATCAACTCTTCACTTCTCCATTTAGGTTTTAAGAATTGTCAAAAGCATAATCAAGTGTCCTCATGGTTGCACATTTGCCAGAGCAGATGACTGAAAATCTAGCATTTTGTGTAGGTAGGTCCTGAAAGGGTGTTTTGGCACCACACATTCTCCTTATAGGTGAGACACAGCATTCCCTAGGAGCAAGCTACTTATTCCAAGGACTCCATGCTTGGTATTTCTGACTGTGACTATCTCCTGGCTGAAGATCAAGGGAAAAAAGCCAGCTGTGTCTCTTGTAAGGACCAGTATTAAATATACGGTATGTCTTAGGGGTTATAACGATGTGGCCAAGCCCCTCAGAAGCATTTTCTAATGATGAACTTCATGCCCACAGAAGTCGACAGCTCTAATGAACAGTGTCTGGTGGTGCTTAAGATCTGAAAGCAAGTCTTACACGTCGCCACTTGGATACTGTCTTTTCTATCCTGTATACTGTCTTAACTTACTCTCAGCCTTGCACACTGAGAACTAATGTGACGGCATGGATGAGGCAGTAGCTGGGAACACAGCAGGTCCAAGGCCAGGTTATTCCCTAGGTTCTTCCCTAGACTACTTCTGCCTCTTTGGGAATAATACTAGTCTACCTCAAGGGGTGTAAGAAAATGAACTAGACTAAAGGGCACTTTATGAATTGTCATCCATTAAAAGTGTCATGTACATGCAACTGAAGAACACACATACACAGAGACATGAGACAGAGAGAAAGGTGGGGGAGAGGGAGAGAACAGTAGTAGATAATACATACAAGAGCGCAGAGGAAGTCACTTCTAGTCTTCTGGTTACAGAATAGCAATAACTGTCAAATCCCTTCCTTGCTTCCCATCTTTACTCCTATGTCTTTTTGTGTAAAATATAAAGATGATAAATCTAATCTGGTTCTTAGCGAAGAAAAGCAGGCCAGGTCTCAGAGGAGACCATGTGAACAGAAGTGTTCTTATTTTCCAGATTCCAAGCATTTTAGAGATAGATGAAGTTTTGAAATGGTTGCAGGCGACGTTTAATGCAAAGCCCTGTGATGGGGGGAGGGGGGTGACTACTGTCTCCACATTGGAAGCCTGTAGATTTATGGTTATAAATGTGATAAGAGATGGTCAGGTGCTAACCACTGGCCAACCCTGGGGAGGTGGAGGGCTGTTCTTCCTTTCCCTCAACAGCTCCCAGTGGACCTTATGCTACCTCAGAATTCACAATGCCTCAATGATTGGTGCACCTCCTTCTGGATATAGCATAACATTCTGCTTCTCAAAAGGTGCCTGTGTGAAATACAGCATCACAGGAGAGAACAAAAGACCCCCACTGCACACATCATTTTTTTTTTAGGTTCTAAATGTAAAAGAGGTTAAGTGCATTTTAGCTACAGGTACCTGAGGAATCACCTAGAACAGCTGCTGTCCCCAACAAGCCCCACTCTAAGGAGTTCCAGAAAGACCTCCCTTAATGGCTAATTTTTGGAAGGTCTCTCTCCTGCTGACTCTGACAAGCACACTACCTAGCTGGATCACTAGGGGTCAGTAGCAGAGATGGAGGTCTGAGGTGAGTAGCTTACAAAATCGGGCGAGACTGGAAATCCTCCTGGTTCATCCTCTCAGACTGGCGGATTTTCAGGATCTCAGTGTAGCTCAGGTTCTGCAGTTTGCTCTTGAACTGGTCCAGGGAGCTAGGCTTGGTTGTAAGCGCTCTCATAACCTGCTCCTTCACCACCTGCATTACCTGTCAATGAAAGGAAGACCATTATATTCCCAGGACCAACCTTTCCTGTTCAGAAAAAGACTCCCATGTTAAGGTTAAAAGCTCCTTGCTCTGGGGGCTCACAGCGTGATCTCTGTGCCCCAACCTTGAGTGTGCTTTACAAAAAAGATAAACTTTCATTACATATATTTCTATTTTCTCTTACACTGTAGGAACCACAAGGAAGAAAATAGACTAAGTTGGAGAGAAGGGCAGGAGAGAGTGCCTATTTGCCCTATATATTTATTATGTGACAGCTACTGATACAGCACTAGAAACAGTTCAAACTCAAGAGTCAGAAAGGAACAAAGGCCAAACCACAGCTAAAAGCCTGCATATTAATTATTTCTTTCTGAAGAAAATTGCTGTGATACAATTAACGCTGAGGTTCAGCTGACACCAATTCAAAAGGATGTGTAGAGATACCTACACCTCTCAGACCTCTTCCCCATGTTGTTAGGGCCCGAGTGTTCATACAAATTATGCATTTAAAAATGGGCACATGCTCTTTCTCTTCGAGTCAGCCAAGAGGCAGAGGGGTTCATTATATTGGAACAGATCTATCCCATTGGAAACTTCAAGATAAAAAGAACATGGTAATTTATGCCTCCAGAATATGTAGCTTACATGGGGCCAGTACCCATGGCCTCTATTAATGTAGGTTCATCTTCATCAAAATACATAAAGTGAAAAAGGGTCAGAGGGCCCACAGAGGCATCCAAAGGACTTGTAACTTTGCTGCTGCCCTTCATCCTCCATTACAAATGAGAACCTTCATTAAAAATGTTACCCCTTATTGGGTATGCATCCAATAACTGATGCCCTTTACGTGTGTGTGTGTGTGTGTGTGTGTGTGTGTGTGTGTGTGCGCGTTACATCTTTTCTCCTTTACCCACTTAAATCTACAAGCAGATTTTGCCAGCATTTCTACTCTGAGAAGAAACAGAAGCTTCAGAACATTAATAAATTCACTTAGAATCTCTGTCAGTTGGCCTGTGGATGACTGAGACTTTGTCTCAAGCTTGTAAACACTCTACCGTCTCTTAAACCACCCTTCCTTAGTGCTATTTTGGATTTAAAAATAGAACAGAACTACATACGAGCATCAGCTTCGTGATGAATCTGGTACACAATGATGATGTTACGCATCATCTCCTCTAATCCTCTCCCCAACAGAGACAAACAGGACACGAGTATTGCACACATAAAGGAACAGAGGGAAGGTAGACAACTTGCCTGTCATCCATACATATGTAGAAGCGCCCTAAGGGAAGCATGAAGTATGATGGCCATCTACAGAATTGATACTGAGCAAATAGGAATCAGATATAGGCTCTGCTTTCTGTGAGCTAATGGTCTAATGAGGGATAGGAACAAGGCTCCAGATCATCACAACAGACGTGTAGAAAGGATAAACAGGAGATATTTGATTCAATGTACATTTGACATTATCTTTAGAGGAAGAATGGGGGTTCAATTGGCATACACTCAGACAAACAACCCAGAACACCTCCATATCAGCAGCTCTGAACCAGAGCTACAGCTCAGTCAGAACCAACTACCTAAGCATCATTCCATGCTCCAGGGATAATGAGATAGGGTGCTTTCCGGCTGACCTTCAACTGCACCTGATCTTCTACTCAGGCAAAACTGTTAATTTGAGATGCTTCAAAACTTTTGAAATTTTAAACATTTCATGCCGTCAAGCATAATCAATGGCTAAATTTGGTTAACACTGAATTTTTATGTGTTGTCATTGGGTCCTTTCCCCATTTAGGGAGCCTTGGGGTGAAGCCAGTGAGGTCATGGTTATTTGTTCTCTCTCTCTCTCCTGGTGGGTTGGTGGGACATGCAAGAGAAAAAAAAGTTCCAATGATTAAAATGAGGAAGTGGGACTTTAAACAGGATCAGGACACAACTGAGACAGTGTGGAGCTAGCTCTATCCTCTTTGTTTTACAAACGAAAAAGTGGAAGTCCAGAGAGTGATTTCCCCACTGCCTGTATTTAAGGAGGTGTCCCAGGAGATGGCAATTTACACATCATAAATGCCTAGACTCATGCTAGGGCTCATAGGTGATCATGTGATCCAAACTGCTCCATCAGCACCCTTGTCCAGACTATTACAATTTAACCTGATATATAGCCAAAGCCTGCTCTTTCTAAGGCTGAGAAATATAAGAACATGCCTCTTACTATAGAAGATAATGAGAGATAGAGACAATGCAACAGAATCAGGGAAAAGATAAAAATGTGATTGTAGAGAGTATTGATAGCAGTTACGCTTTATTCAACCAGAAAGTTACTCTAACTTTACATTTTGGTGTTCTGGGAACCTGAATCAAATTCTATTTTCTTATGTTGATATGAATGGGATTATTGCCATTTGCAACCAGACTCTCAACAGATATCTAGTGAAGTCTAAGAGGAATTCCATCCTGTGGGTTTGAGATAGTCCAGCCTGAAGGACAAGTAGAAGGAAGATGAATACAGTTGATGGTGCTACTTTAATAAGAAGATTGTTAGACTGAAGAAATGGTTCAGTGATTAAGAAAAATGGCTGTTCATCCATAGGCCTTGGCTTTGTTTCCCAGCATCCATATGGTGTCCCACAACCATCTGTAAGGCCAGTTCTAGGGAACCTAATGCTCTCTGGATTCTGTGGGCAAAAGCCATACAAGTGGTACACAACATACCTGCAAGCAAAAACACCCATACACATAAAATACAATTTAGATTTAAAAAAGAAAATGACTTTTAAATTCACCTTTCCTTATATACCAGGGTTGTATGTTCGCTTGGAAACAAGTCTTGTATCAATTGCTCAGAAGAGTGCCTAGTCACATGTGATGCTCAGAGCTTCATGGACTTCACTGGTTCAAGACTACGACCCTGCTGGGTTGAAGAATATCTAGTAGAAAAGCCCTTTACATTTGCCTTTCAACTTGAAAAAGAAAAGTGTAAAACTTTTCCTACCAGCAGGTGGCTTGACTGGCAGCTGCAGCCAGGAGGAGGAACGTGAGCAGTGGGTATGAAGCACAGAACTGCAGTTGGTGGAGCCCAATATTAGCTTGCTCACTCGTGGCCCACGTGCACTTGGTGCTGGCCCTAGTAAGTTCTACTGTTACTCTGTACGCCAAGCAAAAGCTGAAAGAGCCCAAAGCTGTTTTTTTTTTTTTAGGTGATAAAATAATAAGTTAAACATCTCTCTGTGTCTTTGCAAAATAGCTTCTAGTTTCTGTAGTTTTCTAATTAATGGTGTGATTTCTCAACACGTCTTGCATAAAACAAGACAAGATATTTTCAGTCACTGTTGTTGACTGTTTTTTCTTTGAACAACATAGAACTGTTTGCCATTTATCTGAAATATCTACAGATGATGTGGCAAAGGCATCAGCAAATGAATGGTGAGACATTTCTCTTAGGGTGCACATGCTGCCACAGACACCAAAGGGATCAAGCTCTTAGAATACACATTTGCTGTTGGCATTGGCACTATTTAATCTATGTCTGCAGCATGCTTGCAGTAGGGTCTGGGTGGTTTCCCTAGCATATGCTGTTCTCCCTGTAAGGTATTATTGAATAATAATAATAATAATAATAATAATAATAATAATAATAATAATAATAA
>NW_026596345.1:1124189-1128922 GCF_907164565.1 Psammomys obesus | reverse complement strand
AATAATAATAATAATAATAATAATAATAATAATAATAATAATAATAAAAAAAGTATAGGATTCCCGTAAGACTTTATTTACATGGAGAAAAGCTTGGCTCCTTGGAAAACTTTTTAAAATAATTGAACCAGACAAGCCTTGGGTAAGTCAGTCTAACTGCTGTTTATTTACACTAATCCTGGATCCTACTCAACACCTGCTGTGCCTCTCCTTGCTCCCAGTCACTTCTCCTCAGGCTTTGTCTTTATGCCTACAACATTCATACCAGTCACTCTCTCATCCATCAAATGTTTTTAAGCACCTACTCAGGGCAAGGTACTGAGGGACATTGGGAGCCTTGTGCTAAAGGAGCTGTTAGCTTGCACTGGCCTCTCAGAAGGGAGGAAATGATATCATGGCCCAGCAAGGGCCCACACTTTCATTCCAGGAACACCAAGACACTCTCAAATGATGTCAGCAGAAGGACTTCAGTTACAGATTGAGAAGTGGCCACATGTAGACACCCTGAGAAGCCATTCTTGAGAGAAACAGCAAAAGGGTAGCTTTGAAAGCAGAAGGGACACGGCTGAGGGTTGAGAAGAGGGTGTGGGAGTCTCCTGAGCAATTTGCTAACCCATGTTAACAGAGGAAAAGCACATGGCTTCAGAGTCAGCAGTGTTCATTGCAGAGTCTGGCCCTGCCAACACTCACCAGCTGGGCTGGACAAAAGCCTCAGGCCATCTGAATTTGTTATCATTCTTGTGATGAAACATCATGACCAAAGCAACTTGGGGAGGAAAGGGTTTATTTGGTTTATGTTTCCATATCACTGTTCATCACGGAAGGTCAGTACAGGGAACCAAACAGGGCAGGAACCTGGAGGCAGGAGCTAATATAGAGGCCATGGAGAGTGCTGATTCCTGGCTTGTTCCCCATGGTTTGCTCAGCCTGCTTTCTTATAGAACCCAGGACCACCAGCCCCACCCACAATAGGCTGGCTCTTCCCCCATCAACCACTAATGTAAGAAAATGTCTTATAAACTTGCCTATGGCCAGATGTTACGAAAGCATTTTCTCAATTGAGGCTGACTCTAGCTTGTGTCAAGTTGACATAAAACTAGGCAGCACAGCATCTGTGGTCAGATTTAGGAGAAACAGAACATTGAGGGCAGTATCTTATGAGGCTCCCTATGAGGTAAATTCTAAACGATAGCTTGCACAGAAAATGTAATTTCCCTTTCAGCCTGCAGCCATGTACATCTCTTGTGATGACTCTATGTATTCACAGCACTTAGAGGGCCCCTCAGGGTTCTATTCAGGTTGCATTGCACAGAACTGTCTCTGACAGATTCCACCGTGATATTTTCTGTAAATCATGTGCCTACTCTCACCCTGAGTGGTTTCAGGGCTTCAGCTGATCCCCTGGCATGTTTTTCCACCCTTCTGCTAGGCATTCTGCCCTGGAATGAGCACTATAGTCCTCTGGTAGGAAGCCCTGCTTGCCTAAAGCTGTGTGGGTCAGGCTTACTGTAAATTAAAAGGAGTGCCCTCAAATAACAGAGGCCCAGTGTCAACCTCTGACCTCTCTCCATTTCGTCATGTGTCCCCTTACATCAGATGAATCAGATGCACTCTTCTTCGCTGACAAATGCAAAAAATGCTCTTCTCCATCTTACAAAGGATATGGTTTCCTTTGGCATCGTTAACTACACTTAGTCTCCATTTCTTCAGTGTGGTCCTCATGGTTCTCTGAGACCCCGCCTTTACCATATCCGTCTTAAGGAGCAGCAAGGCCTAATTTGTAGCCAAAAACACATCCTGTGTTTGATGCGGGTAGGGAGGCCCTTGACTTCTTTCTTTGTACAGCATCATTTCATACTCTGAGAATTACTTAGCACATTCTGTCAAGGAGCTAAAGATCATGAGCTGGGAAAATGAAATAGTTTTCTGGAGACTAAATCATCCCAAGGATTTTACTATTTTCTAGTTAAGAATTCTGGGATTTCACTGATCCATAAGCCAAGACACCTATACTCATGATTGTCAAGCAACCCTGACGGTGAAATCTGATCATAAACATGGAACCATTAGGGCTTGGGTGGCTGCCTGCTCATGAAAGCTGGAAATGTCGCTCTGCGGTCACAGCCGTCAACTGCAGTAGAATGAGATGCTGACTCGGTCTCCTCACTAGTCCCTCTGTTAATTTCACATCATTTGCACCAACCCCTCCTAGAACTGCTGCCCCAATACCTGTCCTAGTTTGGCCAGTAGACTTTGAATTTCAACTCCGACCTTCCCAGCCTCTCCTCCTAACTGCCACCTCCTTTCAAAATGTAAAGCCAAGCCAATCACTCGCTACAAACTACAGTGGCCGAAGACCACCTTGGAAGTGGAGACCTGACAGTCACTGGCTCTGACGGTTAGTGGTAACTGTCAATTGAACAGAAGTCTGGAGTAAGCTGGGAGATGAGCCTCTGGGCCCATCTTGGGGGATTATCTTGATTACGTCAATTACGTTAATTGAGGTGGGATGGCAGAAAATACCTAGGCAGAATATCTTGGATTGTGTAGGGGCGGAGAAAATGCACTGAGCACTTGCATGCAGAAATCGTTGCTCTCCGTTTCTGATTAATGATGTGATGTGACGGGTTCCTTCCAGTGACTGTGACTTTCTGGGTGTGAGCCAAGAGAAACCCTTCTGACCTAAATTGCTTTTCTTAGAGAATTTTTATCGCAGCCGAAGAAAGGGAACTGAGACATCTTTCATCTTCCATACACCACACCATCTTTACTTGGTCTGTCACGTGAACTCCATGACCTGACCATATTCCTCGGCCCGGCCCCTTTGCTTACTACTCTGTCTACAGAAATGTGCAATACAGGGAAGTGATAGTTACTGGAGAAAACGCTTGTTTTACTTATGTCTTGAAGGCTCATAAACTGGTCAAGAGAAAGACTCTTTAAAAAAAAAAAAAAAAGCCTTTAAAGCCAGTACTTTCCAGCAAGGTTTAAGACGAGTTTTGTCTGACTCAGCCCTCAAAACTTTGATTCTGGAATGGGTTCCAGAAATGTGTTCTATTTTCCCAGTTCCTTCAAGGATGCTAATTTACACCTGGGTTTAAGAGATCCAGGCTTGAGAAAAGAGGACAGAAGGACACAGGTAAGAGAACTGACACGTCAGGGAAGGCTAGCCGGGTTGCTCCTGCCCTCAGTATGCCTGCCTAGAGTGACACACAGATGACAGCTGAAGGCTCGAGTTATTATCTGCTACCGGGGCATTCAGATACCAAGAACAATCAACTACAGCAAAGGAACTGGCTGCTCCCAGCCTGTTTGGGCAGGTTCCTCAGATGGGGTTCTTTACTGAGGTTATACACTGTTTCCTGGGATGTCTCTCTTAAAGGCATCCACAGAGCCTATGTTGAAGGCATCTGGCTACTTCAATCAGAGATGCTTTAACAAGGGCAGCAGCCAATGTCTTCCCAAGAAGCTCACAGTTCCCTCGGCAGCAATCAAGGATAGCATTCTCAAATGCTCAATTAGAGCAAGGCAGCCACTGTGTGTCAATCCTGGGCAGTCGCGCCTGTGCTAACAGTGTCCATGCAGGGCCCAGGGAGGGCAAATGTGAGAGTTATCAAAGGTGATTTTTCAAGTGTGCCCTGAGAGCAAAGCAGATGGGGAGCTGCCGTTCAGCTCCTCCACTGACTCCAGTTTTGTGCTTCTGATAAAGCAGGGCAGCTTCAAACATTCTGCCAATATGACTGTCGTCTGAACAGAGATCTCCGAGGACCTTGGGGTTACCCCAAGAATAACTCGTTATATAATGGCTGACCCTTTAGTTTCATACAGATGCTAATACAGTGATGCCCTGTTCCGAAAACTAAGGCAGGTAACATTAACAACTGCTCTGCTTGTCCTGAGCAGGCCTTTTAATTTAAGCTTTAAGGCGTTTTTATAGCTGGTAAAAATAGTAAACCTTTCAACCAGTGATTCATGTAAAAATCAATCAGCACAGAAGAGCAATGAGCAGGAAAGCCCATGCCCCTCCCCATCCTTAGCCTCAGCATCAAGCTCATCGTGGAGGAGAGGGGAGGTCTGGAACCACAACCTTTTCTCTGCAGCTCACCCTTGAGCCCAGTGTGATCAGGAGGCAAGTAGCTGCGTAACAAACTACGTTTCCCCCCGAAACAGGGAGCCAAATTAACGTGGGCGATCAGGCTAAATTGGCTGGTTAGCTAATTGAAGGCCCCACTGGACAAGAGAGAGCTATTTTCACTAGCATCTGATAGAATCAGCCTCAAGCAAAGAGGAATCCATGCCAATCACATTAGAGAATGGCATTTAATTCACAGCTTTAAATAAACTGACAGGTCAAGCAAGTCAGTCAAAACCTATGAGTCTGTGTAGGAGGGGCAGAGAGGTTCTTGTACTGGGGTAAAAAGGTGGCATATTTTTAGTAAGCACACTCCATTTTGGTCCCCCAGTGCTTGCTCACACATCTCATCTACACACTGCCAGCATGAGGCCAAAGCACATTCTTTGCAAGGATTTTTGAATTTACAAAGAACAGTCTCAGCTGGAAAGTCTGTTTATTGAGAGCTACTGGGAGTTGGGGGGTCTGTTCTCCTTGAACTATGGCTGCCTGATGGTGGGGGAGGAGGAAAAATGATCTGACTTTGCTGAGATCCCCCAAATTATGGGGGGAAATTAACTGAAGTAAGCAGATTATTCTTTTCTTTTTGGTGTGTGTGTGT
>NW_026596345.1:1097612-1124179 GCF_907164565.1 Psammomys obesus | reverse complement strand
TGTGTGTGTGTGTGTGTGTGTGTGTGTGTGTGTGTGTGTGTGTGTGTATAAATCAGAGGTCACTGTCAGGTGTTTTCAGGAATTTTTTTCAGTCACTCTTCGCTTTAGTTGTTGAAACATGGCTTCTCAATGAACCTGGAGTTCAAGACTTCACTAGACTGGCTGGCCAGTGATTTCCAAAGAGCTACCTGTGTCTGTCCCTATCCCTAGCCTTGGAGTTACTGACATGGGCTGTCACACCCACCTTTTATATGAGTGTTCGGGATTCAGGATGTCCTGCTTGCTCAGGATGCGCCTTTACCCTGCTGATCCATCATCGCCTCAGCTCCTCTTTACACACAGTCATGGTGCCAAAATAAGTAATGAAGAATTCCTGATTTTTTGTTTGGGATTAAGTGGCTTGGACAGCACCTCTTTCAGCATTACAGCTGCTTGCCAGAACATCTGAGGTCCGTTGCCGTCTCTTCTTCACTTCATTTCTAAGGCCTATAAAAGGGAACTAATGGCCACTGTGCTACTCTTTTAATATGCTTCAGCAGCTGAAGGTTGGGGCGCCACTTAATTCATCTTTAGGTTACTGACATACTGTTGTCAATTTTATAAACATTTGTGGAGTGAATGAAGGAGAAGAGGGACATAGACAGCAGATAAAACTGCCTCCTATGACGCTGAGATTAGTCACTATAAAGAAGTAAATGAAGTGTCTCTGGTCTCATTTTGAGGGTAAAACCTGAAGCTGAGCCTGTTTAAATCTCTCAGCCTGTTTTGAATTCACCATGAAATAGTGACAAATGAAATGGGAAAACCTGCCCCACTGGAAGGGAGATTTAATAAACTTTAAAAGCAGTCTGCTTAGGCGCCGACACGGGGGAAATGGAGTGGGAAGGAAAAGTCTGGCTCCATCAAGAAGCCCTGGCATCAGGAAAGGCTGCAGAGCAGAGGACATTGCATGGCTGCCTGAGCAAGTCTTCCATAAAGAGTTGGCATACAATATGGCCATGCTCCTCTACAGATAGATGGGTGGTGGATGCAGGGGCTCAGCGGTCAGCTTTTCAGCTACCCATAAACTCACCCTTCAGTATCTGTGAGGGACTGGTTCCAGGACTCAAATTCAAAGATCTGCATCTCTTACATAAAATGGCATAGTGTTTGCAAACGCCTACCTACATCCTCTTCTCTATTGCAAATCACTTGCAAATGAGGTACTGTACCTAATACAACATCAGTGCTGTTCGGCAGCTCTCCCAACATACTGTTTATGGAAAAAAGACAAGAAGAAAGATGTATATACTCAGCGCAGAGACAAACCCCCCAACACACGCCCAAATATTTTTGATTCTTGATTGGCTCACTCTGTGGATACCACATCCATGGATATGGAGGGCTGGTTGTTCCCTATCCATCTCAAAATACCTTCCCCTTTTCAGAAAACATGAGGCTGACTGTGAAATGATAAATGTCATAATCTTAGTCGGAACACTGAGAATGACATGCTTTGTGATTCAATTTCCAAATCAAACTGATTCATCCTAAGCATAAATAAATTTTGTTTTCAAGTTTATCTAATCAGTGTTGCTTCCTGGTATTGGTATTAGATACTTTGGCTGGTTTTAGCGGTGCCTGTTATAGGAAATGCTGAAGAGGTAAGGCAAGAGATTACAAGTTTGAGGCTAGCCACTTAGAGTAGCAAACAGAGGAGGAACTGGAGGGAAGTATGTCCATGTAATATTCATGTATGATACTCATGCATGAAGTTCTCAAAAAAACAATTAAAAAAGACATTTTAGAAATATGATCAATCCCGCATCTGCTGCATAACATTTCCTGTGCACTGAACAAACACATGCTCATCCCCGAGTGAGGTGCTGATAGTGGCAAGAACGAGACCTAACGGCCAGCCAGGGAAAGCCAGGCAGGTAAGATGGCGTGTAAACAAGTCGCAGTGACTTCAGAACATGCTCTGTGGAACTAGGCTCTTCATATCGTTTAGGGGAAGGGCAAGCCAAATGAATTAAGCACAGCGCTGGCCTCCTCACCCCCAGAGTTCTATTCTCACCCCAGGTTTTTCTGGTTGCATTTCCCAGAGTACACTGAGATTATTTATTCGCTACTTGTCTCTCCAGTAGGACCTTGAAAGCTTTACAGAAAGAAACGATATCTCATTAGTCTTTTTACCACTGTCTTTTAAAACTCCTCCTACCTAGCAAATTCCCCCTCGGTCCAGTAAATTAAAGGTCAACTGGACTATATTTGTAGAGTTACATGAAAAAATGATTTCTGGCCAGTCTTTGTGAAGGCCACAGGGACAAATCCCTGTGATAGTCTTAAGCAGAAGAGAAAAGGGATCATAGCCGAAGCATGATAGATTAACTCTGGCAAGTACAGGGCCATGCTGGCATAGTGCTGTATTTCTCCCAGATGGTTGAAAGGGAGACATCTCATAAATCCCTAGGCCTTTTCTTTCTTTTTGCAGGTTATTATAGTGTCCCAGGGCAGACGAGCACTCTCCAAAGTAAAGTAATTGTGAGCCATTTATTATGTTTGAACGAGAGCCTGCCATCCAATACCGCCACAATGTTCAGACAATTAAAGTGGTGGAACTGACTATGCAAAATCTGCTGTTCACTCGGTGTGTGAACTCAGTGGGCACGGGCAAAGCTGAAATGGCTCTGCTGCTGTTGTTTTGCATCTCAGTATCTCTTTCTTTCTGTTCTCTGTCCATAGCTCTCAAAGCTATGAAGCAAACTGGTTCCTGTGGCTTCCAAAAATCTACTGGGTCTATCATGCTTCCCCCCAGATGCGGCTGCTCTCTCTGCTGGTACATCCAAAGCAAGGAACAGCACCATTGGCAATTATGTGACATGCACACCGGCACTCAACTTTGCCACCCAAGTGGTAGACACGAGTAATTAATTACAACACTTTTCCCTGTTGAACCATGATCTTACATGCAAAAAAAAAAAAAAAAGAAGGCATAAATTGAATTCTATGCACAAAGGCAAAACACTATTTAATCTCAATGCACAGGGCTGATCAATAACTTTGGATCAAATTTTCTTAAAAAGCTCCAATGTGTACTAACTAAAATTCCTTATGGATTAGTCAAACGATTATTAGAACCTGAATGTATTTTTATGTGTTCATGGATATTGGTTATTCAGTCCAATAACTAAATGGTATTTCTGTATCATCTCCACCTTTGTCACTGAAGCCCACATTTATTATCTCCAGAAATGGTATAATATTTTGAGTAAGGATACATTCATGGGCCACTTGTAACCACTGAATGAATGAACCTGTAAGCAGATATTAGGTCAGGTCACAGACCTGCAGATACCTAGAATGGCTATTTCTTTTTAAGCTTCTATTAACTACACTTTATTCACTTTGTACCCCCCCATAAGCCCCTCCATCCTCCCCTCCTGATCCCACCCGACCTCCCCCTTCTTTATGCATGCCCCTCCCCAAGTCCACTGATAGGGGAGGTCCTCCTCTCCTTCCTTCTGATCCTAGTCTATTAGATCTCATCAGGAGTGGCTGCATTGTCATCTTCTGTGGCCTGGTAAGGCTGCTCCCCCCTCAGGGAGAGGTGATCAAAGAGCAGGCCAATCAGATTGTGTTGGAGGCAGTCCCTCTTCCCATTACTATGGAACCCACTTAGATACTAAACTGCCATGGGCTACATCTGTGCAGGGGTTCTAGGTTATCTCTATGCATGGTACTTGGTTGGAGTATGAGTCTCTGGTAAGACCCCTGTGTTCAAATTTTCTGATTCTGTTGCTCTCCTTGTGGGGTTCCTGTCCTCTCCAGATCTTACCATTTCCCACTTCTTACATAAGATTCCATGCACTCTGCCCAACAGTTGGCCATAAGTCTCAGTGTCTGCTTTGATAGTCTGCAGGGCAGAGCCATTCAGAGGCCCTCTGTGGCAGGTTCCTAGCTTGTTTCCTGTTTTCTTCTTTTTCTGATGTCCTTCCTCTTTGCCTTTCGGGATGGGGATTGAGCATTTTAGTCAGTGTCCTCTCTCTTGATTAGTTTCTTTATATGTACAGATTTTAGTAGGTTTATCCTATATTACATGTCTATATGAGTGAATATATACCGTGTGTATCTTTCTGCTTCTGGGACAGCTCACTCAGGAAGATCCTTTCCAGGTCCCACCATTTACATGCAAATTTCATTATTTCCTTGTTTTTCATTGTTGAATAATATAGAATGGCTATCTTTACATTAAAAAAAATTCAACATTTTACACTGCTAGGAAAAAGAAAATACATTTAATTTCTAAGAAACATTCTTAGAATTATAATTAGAGTAAAATTAAGTTTTTATGTTTATTCATGTAACATATGTTTATTCATATAACAAAGATGTTCTTCTTCCCTGTTCCTTAAACGAGAACTGGAATTTGAGGACTTAGAAAAAAGAACAAAGAAAAAAGAAAAGAATAAAAGAAAGGAAGGAAAATAAAAACAGGAAAAATCCAACAACCCCATAAAATCAAAATTAACAAATAATGAAAAACGCAAACAAACAAACAAACACCAGACAAAGTAATTATATCCAAAAGGACACAATTCATGGAGACTGCAGACACTCATGTGCTGAGTCAGAGGACCATGCAGATGACAGTGTCCTGGAAAGCTGGGTCTCCTGGTGACACCCTCGCCACCTCGGTGTAAGAGTGCCTTCGATGATGTTCACAAAGCGATGAGATCACCTCACTGCTTTCCCAGAACTTGTCCTTGCTGCTCATCAACACAGTGCTCGAGATTCTGTGTCATGTTAAACGCTGGCATGTCTTAAGGGAGGATAGTATCAAAGAAGGGTGTTTTGTAAAAAATGACAACTAGAGCAAGTGTCAGGAACAAATATATGTCAAGCGACAGCCTGGTAACTCTAAATTTCTTTATTCCCTCCTGTATTTGTTCTCAGGTAATTTCACACACACTATAATGCATCTGGACCACATCTATGGCAACTCCTCTCTCCCAGACCCCAAGATATCCCCAAGAATGTGTGTCTATTTTGTTAGACCTCGTTACATATCTCATTCTGAACTAGAAAATATAAACTGAAAACAAATTTAATACCAACCCTTTCCTTCTGTGTAGTTAGACAGTTATGAATCTGCAAAGCACTTTGTGTATGTGTGAGAGAGGGTGAAAAAGAGAGAAAGAGAGGGGAGCAGACAGAGCGTGTGTGCGTCTGCACCTGTGTACACGTATGAATGAAGGTACAGATGCCAGTATTTGTGCATGTTGAGAAAAGATCATGGGCGCCTTGCTCTGTTATTCTCCACTTTATTATTCCCTTGTGGCAGGATCCCTCATTAAATCTGAAGACAGGAACCCCAGGAATTCTACTGTTCCTGCCCAGTCTGCACTGGAGTTAGGCATGCATGCAGCCGGACCCAGATTTTTGCAATGGGTGACTGGGATTGAACTCAGGTCCTCATGTGTGCACAACAAGTGATCTTACCCACTAAGCCAACTTCCCAGCTCACAAACACAACCACCACCACCACATTCTTTGTCATAGGTAACAGCACAGTGACTGCTAACATTTACTGGCACCTACTTGCCATACACATGATGTGCTAAGTGAAAACACACCTCTTCATTAGAGTCCTCCAAGGTAGGTATCCTCTATTCACAGGGAAGACTCCTGTGAAGTCTGTACTTTGGAAGCTCACATATTAAACTGCTACAGCGCAAATTTTGAGTTGCAGTTAATTTTGGAATACTAGATAGTAAGATATGCTATTTGTATAAATTAAGTGCACTTAACGTATTTTTTTAAAAAAAATAGGGCTTTACCATGTTTCCCAGGATAGCCTCAAATTCTCGGCTTTGGTAATTCTTCCGAATCCTGACTAACTAGGATTACAAGGATCCACCACTGTGCTCTGCCCTGTGATGTTAATTTACCATGGGTATCTTAGAAGATAACCTTGCCATAAGCCACTGAGCACTTACTTGTACATCAATAACAAGCCTGAGAAGTATGCTGACTACCTACCACACAACTAGACCCCAAACATGGTCAACCACAGGCTAGGCCCCTCTCTAGTTAGATAACTGGAAGTCACACTTTTGTCTCTGAATGACCCCTTTGTTGCAAAGCCCACTCCCCCTTACTTCTTTTTGGGCAACTTTTAGCTATTTGTTTTTGGTTAAGTGGGTTTCTAAGGTGGCTCTGCACACTGCTTGCTCCTCGCATGTCATTAATCAATGCCAAACTTAGCAGGCTCCGGGCCCAGCTGAGAATACAAGCAGCTTGGCTCATCACCCCAACACCTCATGAACAAACATGAGTGATGACTGCTGGGTAAATGCCTCCCAGAGAATGCGAGTCAGCTAAATGAGTATTGCTTTAGATATTACACTGAGGAAGAATGTCTGACAAATATTGATATCCAAGCTGTTTTAGACATACAATAGTTTCCCACTGTGCTGATGCTTGCTGGCATTTAGTTAGTGTTAGATTGTGAGATGGATGAAATTTGGGTCATTTAGTGAGAACAGCCAACAACTTTTGTGACACTGAGTAGATGTATCAGAGCTATAATAACCCTTTTCCAGGAGTGGAGCTGCCAGAGAGTTTGTTACCAGCTCTGTTAAAAGTACAAGAGAAGTCCTGAATTGTTAGAGGAGAGCACTCCCCTCTCTGTCTTCAGAGGAAATGCTCATGCTTAGAAAGACACCAAGGGTTGGGCAGAGAAAACCAGGAGAGAGTCACGGAACCACATCCAAATAGACTTATTCTGAAATTCCTAGAATATTCTTTATAGTAATAGCTGCTCAGGCATGAGCTTGAGGGGTGTTGTAGGGCCTGTGCCTATCTATGATGGGCAGGAGGAAAGAGAAAACAAGACGGGGAGAGTGAGGGGCTGATAATAACTAAATAGTCATGCTCTTTCTTGTTTCTCTCCTGAGGTATTTTCAGTGATATGCAGTGGGAACAGCATGATTTTAAAAACAAGAAGGTCTTTTGCGACTTCAGACTTCTGAACCTCTGTAAAAACTAAGGTGGTATTTACCTCAAAGACCAGTAGAGAGTTAACTTAGATGATACAAATTAAAGTGCAAAAGGTATTCCCTTTTACCAAGCACATATAGTATGTGCTTGGTAAATATTAGGGGATTTTTCTGCCTTTGCTTTCTATTTATGGCCTATATAGCATCTACCACTCCACAGAAGTCATTTTGTATATTCTAATTTAGCTGGGGGAGTATCTCAAATTCAAACTTTATCTCTGAAACCCTTAGCACACTGCTGAGAAGAGACATCACTCTGGAAAAAGACTAAAGTGCTTGAGAAAGGGACAATATGGCAAACACATCATGGAACTCCGGGTCTGGTTCTGTGCTACTGAGTCATTTGTCTACTTCATCAGCCTGGAATCATTAAGGGACACATAGTGTACACAGGCACTCAGCAGACACTGTGTGACAGAATAACACCACTATGTGTGACCTGGAAGACCTTTGCTTCTCTAGCGGCTGCTGCTGCATCAGAGGAGAGGAATGCCAATAAGGTATGTGCTCAGGAGAATAAGATGTGTCGTTTATTTTGGGAAGACTTAAATAGGGCTTGTAGAAAAGGTGTCAAAACTAACATGTGAAAACTGTACAACACTTCTATTGTTAGGACAATAAGATCAAATTGAATTCTGGGAGTTTGACCAACTTGTGAGTAGAGGAGACAAAGTACATGCATGCCATTGTTTCCTTTGTGGCAAGGTCCCTGCCTTGTAAAATGAACTGGGACAGAAAAAGAGCACATACAAGCTACTAAAAAACAGCAGAGCCTGAACATATGCTCTGCTCTCCCTACCCAGGAGGAGAGTCTCGGAGCACTTTGTGAACTGGCCAAAGGATGGAGCATGAGGAAAAGGCTTTAAGAAATGTGCAAGTGAGTCCAAATGAGCCTATATGCTACAGCATAGAGGTACTGCAATCGTCGGCTCATTGGCTGACCTGTGATGACGATACATCGTCGGACTGCAGGGAGGTACCTCCCTATCAGGACCACCTGAGGAGACCCTGAACAGTCTTTCAACATAGAACGTGACAGCTCAAAAATCCTTTTGGAGCTTGAAAACACCCTGTCGTGTTTTAAGCAAGGATTAATAATGAGGGGTTCTACAAACGACCTGAAATTCTGCCACACTCTCTCAACAGCACATACATGCTCTTCCTCCACCAGGAGCTTGCAGGGGTCTAATGAAGCAGGCCAGTGGAAGCTGGCTACCCGAGAGAGGCTCTTTTGAAGGAAAAAGTATGAGAGAAATTGCAAAGAGGAGTCTGCAGAGAGGAGGGTGCAATGTCCTTCCTTATCCCTTCCAGGGACCCAGACCCACTGACAGGAACAGATCACTTGCATGTGCTGGGCCTGGGCAAATCTGTTCAGTCTCCTGAACACATTTGGTTTTCAAAACCAATACTTGATTATAATGTTGGGGGCTTTGTGTCTGAATCTATTTACATGGAATACAAATGATAAAAATCTGCCCAGAGTTATAAGGTGAGCTAGACAATGCATACAAAGAGCTGCAGACACTCAAAGGAGCTCAAAGAATGCACATTTTTATCCTCTATTGTTTTAGAACAATCAGAAACATTTGAGTAAACTGCCTCCTGGCATAAAATAGAAAATCCTCTTAGTTCAAACACTGAGAAACAGCCAGCTTTTATTTAATAGAGTGGGTTCTTAGCACCAGCCCTAATTCAGTTCCCCTTTAGGTGGCTGCTGTGTTTGGTTCAGGACGCTGATCATAAGCTATGCATATGTGAAAGAAAACTTCTCAGCCACACATTTCAATATGCTTATTCATTTAAGACAGGAAGAGCAGAGAATGAGTCCAGACCTTGCTGGATTATAGTTGAAGATGTAAAAACAAACATAATGCTAACCAGAAACACAAAAGGAATTCATGAATGAAGACAGAAGGCCAAGCAGCAACAGCATCGCAGTATGGTAGAGCAGAGGGCCACAGGGCCATCTCCCGATCTTCCTATCTGAGACAAGTTAAAAATAGCAGTGGCTTGTGTTGCCACCTCAAGAAATCAAAGCAGGAAGTATGCGGCCAGCTGAGTCATGATAAGCGATCTCAGCAGTAAGGAGGATGGATGGACAGGTAATGAGGCAGGAGGTAAGAACTCCATGTCTGGAAGGGATGGGGGTTCAAGCAGATGTCCAGCCAGAGCCTGAAGTGCCTACCAAGATCTTCCTTCCTAAACTGCAACTGCTTCAGTCAAGCTCTCAGGAGGCTAGTTTACATGAGGCTTATGCAGAGTCATGACCCAGCAGTTGAAACAGCACTCCTGTGTAAGCTGGAGATATTGGTAGTGGGACACTGAAGTCTATGAGGCCCCATTCCCTCATTTTGACAAGCCCTCCCTGGGAAGCCCCAAGGATGCAAAGAAATGAGGCACCTGGCATGGGGTGCTATCAAACAGAACAGCTGCTTGATAAATGGGTGGAGCCCTTCCTCCAAAGAGACCCATTTTACTAAAGTCTTTTCATGATGTTTTCCTTTCCAGTCACTTTCAGGCTTATGCAGTCTTTGCACACGCAGTGGGATTAGACGGCCAACTTTCACCACACTCCTGATGGCTAGCCCTCAGCCTCCTGCTGGAATGGTGTCTGCCCTATACAGTCTTAATAACAAGCTGACTTTGCCACAGCTGTTAAAATAAGCCTATCTTGTGAGATATTATAGGTCTAAGCCATGTAACTGATTCTACAGTAACGTACTACCCAAGTGTGTTTATGTGTGTGGCTTCTAGTAAGTAGCTTAGTTCCCTGATGCAGTACTTCTCAACTCCCCTCCCCATACTCCCATGAGGGCAAGTAGGATCTTTCCTCACAGAGACTGTACATAATTACCTAATACACAACACTCATAAAGGTAGCATTTGTGAGGACGAATTTCAGGAAGGAGCTATGTTCATCCTCCTCTCTGGTCCCCAGCCTCCCCATCCCTTTTGTAGCTTTGAGGAGCACTGAGAGCTCCATGGAGAAACACAGCATGGTGCCCCTGCCTAGGGAGACACGACACTCAGGCACTACCTCTGTACTTTTCTGGACAAGGCAGAAGCACCACAAAGAATGAATATTCATGCTACTTGAGCGAAGTGGTTCCATTTGGGTACAAATAGTAATTAGCTTAATGAAAGCCAAAGCTATAATTTCAACTAGCTTGGCTGTAGTGCAATGTAAGACACTTTGCAAGAATTTAGGGGTAGATAGGGAAATTCGGTGGAGTTGGATGAGAGGCTATAGGGAAATTTTTTTGAAAGAACTCTGAGTAAAACTTAGAAAAAACTTTGAGTGCACATGATACCCAATTGTTTTAAAAAATGTTGTGGATACCATGATCTAAGTTGTGAGCAGTTAATTACTGGGTTTCAAGTCATGTTGCTGATTGAGTAACATGAAATGATAATTTCCTCATTTACAATAAAGAATCCACATCCTTATTTGGAGTAGAAGTTATTTCCTAAAAACGATCCCGGAGTCACTAACCACTAAGTATAAGAATGCCAGACTTGCCTGTTTGACATAGTAAGTTTATTTGGCAAAAAGAAGATATCACTGATAAGTTTCCACCCTAGAGTTAACTTTTGTAACATTTGAAACTACCAAAGTATTTATACTGAGAGTATTAAGAATTAAAAGTAGATAAAGACACAAAACACCGATTTGCAGAAAGGTTAGATTTTAAAAAAAATATGAAAAGATACCCCAACTAGGTATCAAAGGAATGAAAATTAAAATAATGAAATACTACCTTCCATTCTCAGAATGACCAAGAGTTATTTCATATCAACTACTGGTGGAAAGGTAAGACAGGACCTTTCATATACTGCTTCTATTCTGGAAGCCAACCAGAAATTAAATATACATATATTGTGTGATCCAAGGATCTAACTACTGGCCACATTTAAGAAATAATTCCACATAGATCTTCAAAGGTCACAGTGGGGATGTCAATTGTGGAATTCTTTTCGGCAGGCACGAGCTAAAGAGAGCATGAATGTTTATCAACTGGGGAAAAATATAAACAAAAACAGGATGTATGCAGACAACGGAATGGTGGGCAGCCATTCCCGAAAACATAGTAAAGAATTAGTCATAGCACTTTAGTTAGAGAAATAATAGCAAAGTAAAAGAAGGGTCTGGGTGGACTTGCGGCAATCCTTAAGCTGAAACGTACCTATAGCCTCTCTCCTCATCTGAGAACCAGTTCATTCTTTAAACATTATGACTTCCTGTGAAGATTAAGTGCCATGGTCTGTAAGTCATTTCCTGGCAATATCGGGACCTATTCAATACATATTGCTTCCGTACATGTCTTAGGAAATACAAGGATAGAGTTTCATTTTCTCTGCTTTATGGATGAAATTATAAGCTCAAGCAAAGGCGGTGCTGAGTGGACACTTAGGTGTGCACACAGGGGACTGTTGTTTTAAACCTGGGTGCACATGAGTAGCGCTCGGTGGTTTTACAAAAGGATACAAACAGCCGACCTCAGTCCCTCCACAATCCGCCCCAACGCAGGCTAAAGTCTGGGTAGGAGGATGTGAGCATGAGGGCTAGAGCTAAGCCTGAGGGTTTGTCCACTTGAGCATCAGCCACTCATGCTCTCTCGGCTGATTTTTCTAATTCTGAGTTTCCCAAAAAGAAACGTATCTCAAAGCACATGGTAAGTAGAAACAGCATGGTATCCTGTCTGCTCTCCCCAAATACTTAAATTTTAGAAAATAATTTTGTAGATAGGGCTATAAAATTGCTACCTCCCAACAAACAAAACAGACATGCTTTAAGGGGTAAGGGGAACTATTTTTCCTTTGTTTTGCCTTTATTAACAGAGCTAACCTATAGCAGTGAGCAAGCAAGTCTCCATTGGAAGAATGGAGGCCATTCTGTTAGCCAGCACGCAGGCCAACAGAAAATGCTTTATTCTGAGTTTGGACCTACCATTCAAAGTAATGCTAACTTGCAGAAACTTAGCAATTATCCTTCTAACAGTTCAATATGCTAACAAGCAAATGTGCACCTCCAGCTGGAAAACAGAGCAGCCAGAGCATGGAACGCTTCCTGTTGGATGTCACTCTGTGCTCCGTGGTATCGGCCACACACTGAATATCAACAAGGCTATCCCCTTCAGCCACGGGCCCCACAGCATTCAGCACACGCCAGTCTTTGTCTTGCTGTGCTGCTTGGATACTGACAGACAACTGAGATAATCCTCAGCCATTGTCTCTGGACAGTTATTCATGCTTGGACTGTCTCAAGAGGAAGCCTTACGGGGAAATGTACTCTTTGTGGTCCGGCAGGGCATGTGTCTCGGCTCTGCCACCTGCTGGCTCCATGTCTGTTTCTTCTGTAAAGTGGGATGATGACATCAACCTTGATGGGTTGCTGTGAGAACCATACACTGACCGTATAGTGATAAGCAAAGAGAAGGATGGGAAATTGGCCAGAAAACCGTTGCTGGTTCAAGTGTGTCGCTACAGAGCCAATGCTGGAGTTCCACGGGACACTCCAACCCTAAGTGCTCATGGAGGCATGGTTCACATTTCTACTCAGAGATGGATGCTATATTCAGAAGGAATGTTTTTGCAATCAGATTTCTCGTAAGAACTGGAGCTTTTCTTTAAACCCTTTGTCAAACAGCCATTCTGATCGTATCTAGCCCCTGGCCATGAAGTCCGAGCCCATACCACTAAGTCACCATCTGACTTATGACACCATGAGCCAAATGTCTTTAGTTCTGTGCATTATTAAAAGCTGATGTACAGTCACTGAGAAATCCTAGTAGGGTGTCGGAAGTTTGTCCTTTTGACACTAATAGTCCTAGAATGTATGCTGTGGCTCTTCTCTGGAATGTTCTATTTTGGACTGCCAAGAGCTTTCGACTCCAAGGGCCAGAGCAAGACTTCATTCCTCTAGATTGGCCAGTGGTAACCACCTCCTGCTTCTTCTGCCCTGGCTATCATGCTCCTTGGCCAAGCCACTCAAAGGCCAACCTACAGGAATTGTGACATAGCCCAATTTTTGTTAAATAAAGAAGTCAATGAAAATGAATGACTGTGTAGATGAAGTACATTACTTTTCATCTCTGAGTCATATTTGGGTTGATTGGATGTGGGATTACTGCCCAGTGTAGCAGCCATCACCTGGCACTGCCTACGGAGAGACAGGTTGAATGCAGGGGATTCCAAAGGGCTTACTGTTTCTCAATTGGCTGGTTTGTGGACATTCAAGAGGAACTGCTACAATGTCCCAAACAATAAGGTCTTTAAAATGTAATCAGACCGTGGTTTCTGGTTATAAGATATCATCCCTCATCAAATATATTAATTTATATACATAAATACGTGAGATTCATGCATATATATATATCTATATATAGATATATATAGATATATATAGATATATATATATATATACAGTTTTAATGAATCACAATAGATCACTACAGTTTTATCTATTTAAAATCTTGGCACAGAGCAGCCATACTAAATCACTTTTTAAAATAGTAGTAATGGAATTGTTCATGTTTTTCTCCATCGCCCACATAAATTTCTGGTGTCTGACCATCATTCTTCTTATGAGATCCCCTTTTGTTTGACTTTCCTTATAGTTTCTCTGTTTTCTACAGCTCCCAGACTTCCACAAGCACATTCAGTCCATCAGTGTTGAGATCTACTGTGGTCTGAAGGTTGCTATCTTTCCCAAATAATATGCTGAAATCTAATGCCAATGTGATAGTATGAAGCTAGGGGGTCTTTGGAAGTGAATTTGAATGGCATTAGTGCTATTATAAATGAGACCCAAGGGAACTTTCAACCCACTTCTGCTAAGCAGAGATGCAGAAAGAAGGTGCCATTTGAAGAGAGTACATGTCATCAGACTCTGAACTTGCCAGCTCCTTGAGAAGCAGGGTAGCCTGTGGTCAAGAATAGGCCCACTGGATTGCACCTTCTGTTTTTGTTTTTTTTTAGAACTTGGCTCTGCCACTTGGTAGTCATGTGGCTTTACCAAGTACTTCACCTCTCTTCTTCTCAGCCATAAAACAGAGATAATAACAGCACAATATTTAGTTAAAGGAGTGTGAAAGTGATATGTCACGCACTGTAGAAATTGGTGTCTTGGTAGCAAAAACAGCAGCAAGCACAATGACAATGACTTTATTATTGCTACAACTTTTGTCTTTCTGGGTCTGTGAAACAAGCAAGAGTCTGTTTCTTGCAGGTGATTTAAAAGTCAAGTGATGGTGTTCACGGATTGCAAGCACTCAGTAGCTATGAACGCATTCTGCAGAACCCATCAGGATAGAAACAGAAAACCTACATGCCCAAAATGTTCTTCATGGAAACTGGGTTGGGACAGGGTTCACCACCTCAGGCACATTATTATGGCAGTCTTTCAGCTTTGAGATTGTCCTTCAAAGAAGGTCCCCTGAAAAAGGACTGTATCTAGGACGGTTCCATTTGCTGGGCCTATTTTGCTGCATTGTGGGGACAGGTAAAGCTGTATGGTTTAGAGTAGTAACCCTCTCTCCATGTGCCTGGTTCCCAGTGTCCAGAATTCTTTCCTTCTTGTGAAACTTTTCCTAAACGATTGAAATTCTAAATATTTGCTCTCTTCTAATTTTGATTAATTCTCTTTGAGAATCAGGGAAATTTTAGGAAAACAAAAGTGCAATAAAACAGTTAAAAGTTCAACTAATAATAAGTCCAGTTGGCCCACTACAAGCAATTGAACACAGAGGAGAAGGGTGCTGTGTGAGAGATCCAGTTTTTAAAAGCAAACCTAGAGTCATTAGCTATCTTACTATGAATATATTTCTATCAACCTGAAAATTCACAAATCTCATGAAATTCTGTCATCATTTTATATCTTCAAATATATTTTGCTATATTTTTTCATTTTAAATTCATATATTATTGATTTTAAAAAATCAATTATCAACAGATAATTACATTTCTTTTATCAGCCTCCTCCATCAGGCATTTTAATAGACATTCTATTTACTTCATGGCTTTGGGGAAAATTTCAGCTCACAGATTATTTTTCTCATTTTGATCAATTTGTCATTATAATTAGTTTTATTCTTGGATAGGGGGCTCTTTAGCCTCTGAAAATTAAGAAATTATTCTCAAAATGACTTTGCATAGAAGGAAAAATCAGATAAAGAAAAGAATGAGTATTACCATTTCATAGGTAAATTAATCTTAACCATGGATTTGCTATAGTTGGGGTGGGACATCTCCACAGGAAAGGCCCCAGGTTCCAGGCCAGCATAAGCGTTTCTGCTTGGATGCTATACTTGGGTGGTTGCATCAACCAAGGTCTAAGAACCTCCTTCCTATTCACCTTCCACAATTGCTTTTAAACAAATGGCAGGTTTTATTCTAAAGCTTTAATCTAATGGCATACTTTCTGTGGAAATTCCTTCTGTCACCCTTCATTGTACCTTATGCCATTCTTAAGGATGATAATGACAAGGAACGACCATTATCAACACAGCCAGAGAAGGAGAATGGCAAGGAAAGGCACATATACCAAGGTACAGTGGTTAATACTGTCAAGGTGACACCATCTATAATTACCTAGAAGATGACTAACTGGGCATGCTTATGAGGGATTGTCTGTAGATTAGGCCAGCTGAGGTGGGAAGGTACACCATAAATGTAGACAGCACCATTCTGCAAGATGGGGACCCAGGTTGAATAAATAGGAAAAAGCCCAGTGCACAGTAGCATTCATCTCTACTTCCTGCTATGGATCCAATGTGACCAGCTGCCTCAAGCTCCTGGTGCTATGATATCCCTACAATGATAGGCCGTAACCTTAGACTGTGAGCCCACATAAACCCTTCCTTCATCCCTAAAGTCACTTCTTGTCATCCACCTATGTCCTGTCTCAGGGCAGTCTCTCCTCTTACACTCTCTCAATATGCCATCTCCTTCAATGGCTTGTTCAGTTCCCAGCACAGGACTCCCTGAAACATGACTCTCGGATAAGGAACATTAGATAAAGTAACTCCGTTGTACCGTGAGCTCTTTATGACAGAATTATAATTTTTCTACATCTCTGTGATGACCATTATTTAAAGAATGAAAAGATATACATTAACTAATTCAATGAGATTCAAATTTATAGCTAGAGGATGCCTTTATGGAACTAATGAGTTTGTTAATTTAACAATGAGTGAAATTCTTTATTAAAATGGGCCCAAGTCTTGTGGGGATGCCATGTTTGCCAATGTTACATCTTCCTGGAGGAGAGTAGTGATAAGAACAAACACAGCTAAGGCTTCAGAGAAAACAGTTCTGAGATGCCAGTCACTGGGAAACTTACAAAGAAGGATCCTAACCAAAAACCTGCAGGTTGGCGCCAGTAACAGAGAGCCTCATCTATCGGATTGGGACTGGGCAGAGGTCTTTGAAAAGCTGTTGAAGTCTTTTCTAGAATAGTAAATCTAAGTTAACACTGTGAGACTGGGATCATGCTCCAGTCCACTTCTCTATGCAGAGAACAGCTACTCTGCACTTGGGTTAAAAATTCATAGAAGAGCAACAACAAGCAATTCTATTATTTCATGAGATACAACAGTCAGTATTGCATCAGCACTGGACCCAGAAGCAGCATCAAAGAGTTGTGTGAATCAGGCTAGGAGTAAGTAGGAATTTTGCAGGAGTAAGAGATGAGTGGGACTCTCCAGATGAAGGTGAGGAAGAGTCTGGTATGTCTGGAAACTGAAAGTGATTGCCCACCATATCCATGTGGTTGTGAGGAAAGGAAGTAGGAACTCAGGAAAAGCAGGCAAGGGACATATGAACCAGCTCAGAGGGACTGTGTAAAGCCAGCAAGGAGGAACCCTCCGGAGCTCTAAACAAGGACTCATGCTGTCACCACTAGAGCTGTGTGTTCATATTGCTCTTCTAAGTATTTCTGGGTCCAGCCAGATTCTACTTATAAATTCTAATTATAGATCTCAATCCTGGCCTTGAGTTCATGGCTTAGTTTACCTTTCCTCAAAAGGCCTCTCTTCTTTGGGCATATGTCTAAGGGCAGTGGGGGATGGGCCTGCATATCCACAGGCTGGGGCTGCCCACCAGGTCCAGTCACTATGTTACAAGGGCGTATAGAGGTACTTTGATACAAGGTCCTCCCAACAGCAAACCATGGTCTCTCTGCTCTCCTCTTAGGCGTCCAAACATTGGAACGGAGAGTATCCAAAACAGCAGAACAGCAGCCAAATATGGATGGCTAGCTCTAACATCTATGCCCACTCAAGCACCCTGGTTAAACCTAGTGGGTCACAGAACACAAACACACACACAAAAAATTGACACGAAACCAGTGGGGACCTGTTGAAAGGGAGTGGGAGTAGGGGGACAGAAAAAGGGGTTATGTTGCATTGTATCCACAAACGAAATCATCAAAGAATAAATTATTAACAACCAATCACACAAGAACCACCACAGGGGCCTGAGGGTGAACCTGGCCTCTGGGCCCTGCCTTCGAACATACATTTAAACCAAGGCAGTAGGAAACACTGGGTAGCAATGTGTTTCTCCTGCTGAAGCCCCATATTTGGCTAACTTTCACTTAACAGGAATACAGTTGGTAAATACAATGTAAACATTTCCTGAGAGAGCAGTATACACTTTGCTTGTTTACTGGATGGGGGTGGAAGGAAAGGCGAAGAATGTTTTCCCTATGCTTGAGGCCAACAGAAGACAGGGAACAGTCAAGGGAGGTGACACAGGGGACTCCAGTTGGTGAAGACACAGCTGATAGCAGAAGAAAAGCAATGCACGTCCACTGCTGTGTTGAAGACAAAACATCAATGACTTTGAATTTAGAGCAGTGGTTTCCCCTATGGAAAATTCTGCCTCCAGGGAACACTGGGCACTATGTATTGTGGCCTACCTAGCTGGAGGTGGGCTGCTTAGAACCTGGTGGGCAGAGGAAAGAAACAAGAAACGCTGTGCCACACCACAAGATGCTTGAGGCAGCTTCCTCAGCCCAGGAGTGCCGAAGCCCACAGGTCAGGGGTACTAAGGCTGAGGCAGGTTGACATCTTAGGGAGTTCCTGCCTGCGCCCACCTCTGGCTGCACCATTCGACTCCCCCTGGCTGCCCCTGAAGACAGCTGTCAGTAGATTTAAAAAAAAAAAAAAAACAGTCGTGTCTAAAAATAAAACCATTTTTATACTTCAAGGAACAAACAGCGATCATTTCTTCGTGACTCTCGGAGTGCTTGAAGGTTTCTAGAGTCTGGAAAACCAAAACCCTGCAATCTATACATAGCCTGGCCTCAGATCCATCCTCCCCAGCCCCGCCTGTCCCCCGCCTGTCCCCCGCCTCCAAGGATAGCTGCTGCACAAAAGATAAAAACCTTAATTTATGAAAGGAGGCTATTCTCAGCATGAAATGGCAGGAACTTGTAGTGAAGGTTCTCTTCCTCATGAGCACTGTCTCCCAGCTCATCTTTTCATCCCTAGCATTTGGTCCCAAGGTTATCCCCACCTCGTTTCAATCCTCCCGGGCCCCGATGCAGGACTTGAAAGCCAAGTGTTTGATCCTTTTCTTTTTATTTTGCTCTGACCCTTCCAATTGCTAAGATGAATTTTCTAACAAGCATTTTTTTTTTTTTAAAGCAAAAGGCACAAATGCCATTAAGAACCCCGCACTAGCCTGGTGACTGCCTCCGACAAATCACCTACTGTTAATTTTCTTCCAACAAATGTCTGTGAGGGCTGCCAGGATGCAGCCAAAATGTATTTAATGACAGCCTCTGGAAAATGAAATGCTGAGCAACAGTGATGGCTGCGTGTCCTCTCCAGACTCTCTGTGAAGGCCCTTGGTGTTAGTGCAGCCCCAGAAGAGACTAGGAAGAACATACATAGATGAAGGCTAGGGCCCGGGGAACCCATCTCCACTGTGTGCTTGCCCATTCCCTTCTACTTCCCTTTGCATCCCCTTCATCTTCACTCTTCCATCCCAGCACCCAACTCTGGGGTAATATTTTTACCTTGCTGTCCTCCTTTGCCTGAGCATGTTACATAAGGGAGATCCCAGCTGCCCAGCGAAGAGGTGGAGGGAGGGAAGCGCTCCGGATTCTAGCTGCAGAGTCCGTTCCTACTTCTACCCATTTCTCCCTGTGGCCAGGAGAAATGAAATGAAGAACTGGACTGAATCTGTCTGACCTGTACAAGGTCACACACGGTGGCGAGGCTAGGGAGTGGGCCTTACAGGACTCCCATGTCTCTACAGAGCACAGCTGTACATTTGTAATGGGTGTGTGAGCTGGGGGGAGGGGGTGACCCAGCAGTACGGTGGACGAGCAAGTATTGACACTGAGAGCCACAGGGACGAGAACCCACTCACACTGTGGTCAGTCCCCGGTCTCACCAGTCTTACTACAGAACTTGCTCAGTACTTAAGCTTTGGGGTTACTGATTCTTTCCCCTTCTCCTCCACAGAGGAGGATGGCAGCTATATGCTGCTTTCTGTATACTCGAGGCCACCCTTGTGCCAGCTCTCCATGGCCTGACACCAGGGCTGCCAATCTACTCGCCGCCAAAAGCCATGGCCTGACCTTCATTGCTCTCAAGCATAATGCTAACTTTCTTATTTGACTCTAATAATCTGTATTTCTCTACTTATCAAGTAAATTAGTGCCGTAATTCACAAAGTGACAGTCTCAAACTTTAGCGTGTGCCTCCTATTTTTTGCAATTAATTGTGCCTTAATTCCACATTTGCTAAAGAAAAAAAAATGAAATCCCATAGCTTACTTTAAAATTTAAGAACAAGTGCTTACCCCTGAAAAGTCTAGATCATATAGGAGCTGTGGGCAGGTGCACAGCACCATTTAAAAAGATAAACAGCCTTAGAACGTAAAAACCCCAAACAAGCAGAGCGCTGCTACTGGCAGCACACTGTGTTCTAGCAATGCTTCTCATGCTCTATAGAGCTTACCTCACTCAGTTACTTCAAAACTTCAGATACTATCATTACTCCTCCACCACAGGTGAGGGGAAACAGGGCGAAGCAGGAAGTGAGTGGCAGAGCAGGAAGTGGAGCTCCTTAATCATTGTGCCCAGCAGGCTTAGTGAGCAAGGGGAGATGTCAAGGGAACACTGATCACAAAGCAAGTTTAGGATTCTTGCTTAACATGCGTATGTCAGACATGTTGGGCCACAGAAAACTTTGTTATGTTATACTTAACAGTACTGTGAACACGTTTATGGAATATAATGTATAAGAAGCCTTGCTTATATTGCTGCCAACAAAAATCTTCTAGTCTTTCTAGAATTCCATTCTCATACTAATACCAAGGAGTGAGCTACAGCAACCCTCCCTTGAGAAAAATTACAGTAGTAGAGAGGCAAGCTTAAATTAAACCAGGTAGCCCAGGATGGAGTGGTCTCCACTGCTTTTCACTGTAACAAGTCCTACTGTTTCAGGGGACAATACCAAGCTATTTTGGTTTTCATCTTTTCTTCCTCATATACATAAAAACTATTCCTAGGGATCAACCTTGAAGGAATTTGTTCCTACTAAAGTATGAATGACCAACAGAGTTCAAGTGCCATTTACAAACACAAAGGAACTGATTGTTTCCAAGATCTGCAATTACGTACTACAGTAGGCTCAGGCAAGAGGTTTTTGGAATTCAGTGTCATATAATATATGACTCTTTTCACACTGTTGCAGAAGGCTAGACTTGCACCTAATGGATGTTTAACCCAGGGTAGTTAACCTCTGCTTGTCCAGAAACCTAAATGTGACCTTAAGTGTTAGCAAGTCTCTGTGGATCCCAAAAGGCAGCTGAGGAAACATAAGATCTTAAATTTCCATTGCTTGGATACTTGTTAATGAGATGAGTGGCTCAGAGTCAAATGCAGGGCTAACTCCAGAGCTCATAAATGCAAATCCCCTCTGTCCCAGAAACTGGAAGCTGGCTGCTTGTAACAACGTCACTGCTACCCCACAACAGCATTCGTGTAAGACCTGGATCTCCTCCCAACTCCTTGTCTGCAGATGGGGCAGGGCTTTGACAGCAAGGCTTGTCCTCCCCTGCCCAATCAATAAGACTTTAAGTCAACAACAGGCACTGTCAAGTGCAGAAGGCGATTACAGTAGCACTGGCAACACGAGGATGGCACTGGATAGCTGAAAAGCTACGCATCTGATAAGCATGGTATGGTATGCCATCGTCTCTTACCAGCCATTTAGGAAGCACTGACAAGAAAAGCCAGAGGCAGCAACGTTCTGCCACCAACAGTGAGAGCTGACATCTAGGCCCAGCCCTGTTGATCTACTGCTGCAGGGTGACTAACAGTCACCATCAAACAGCCAGGCAGGCAGCCTTCTGTCCAGCCCCGTCACAGTCCAGACTGAAAATATTAACTCTAGCTTCAAATGCAGTTCGTCATCCCACCTATGGAGTGTTCCCGGAGAGGACTCCAGGCATCAGACAGCCCCACAGGGAAAGGGGGAGACTTTCTCCGCCAGATGGGGTGTGAAAGGGAATTTTTTTCTGAATGTTTCAAAGCACATATATACTGTGCACACACAGGGGTGTTCATGACAAACCTTGTGACAAACAGAATAGGGGTAACTGAGGACAGCATAAGCATGATAGCTGGGGGCAGCTTCCATCTACAAAATAGTTGCTTTAGCCAGCCACCAAGTTAAAAAACGCTGTACGTACCCAAGCACTCAGTGGCTGGCTAGGAGCAGACAGAGGAGCCCAGAGGAGAGACAGGAGACATTAAAGCTTTACCACTGTCTCCCTGGGAAACACAGATGGTGGGGGGGGGGATTCCTACAAGTTCACTTCACTCCAGTGTCTGGAGGCTGGTCACACCACTAGTTCTGTACAAGCTCTTTTATCCATGCAGGGGTAGGGCTTAGGTTTGTATTCCATCCTGTGTGCCTTAAAGAGATGGTGTAATATTGCCATAACTCTTAGGTACCAGGAGCCACTCTTTCTTCCTCCTTAGGTCTGAGCAGGTAAATACTGAGCAGAAAGACACTGAGCAGAAAGCTTTGAGTTGGAATTAAAATGAGCATACAACTACTTCTTAATCGACAAATACACTAGTACTCCCATATCACACGCAAAAATCCACGAAGCACCACAATGGTCCTTCTGCTTCATGCTCAGCATGACCCATTCCAGAATGTTCATCTCCCAGAAAAATATTTGTTGAGTGAATGAACAATGACTGTTCTAGCAACAGGTGACTTTTTAAGTCTTAAGAGTTGCTATAAAATAACAATATAAACACCGCAGGCAACATTGCACAGAAACGTGAAACACTGAAGTCTGTGATGCCCAGATCAATTGTGGTGGTTTTCACAGGCAGCAAAACTCCTGGGGATAGTCCTTTGGATTTGGGCCAGAGCCTTTCTGGTCACTGAGCTGCGCCCAAAGTGTAAGTAAGGAGTTTCATCGGCCTTGTACACCCTTTGGGAGTGATTGAGAAAATGAACAGTTTGCTGCTCCAAGAAAACAAGTGGCCTAATGAAATAATGCATCCCCTCAAGGGCCTGAATCATGGTTAGAGATTATATTGCTCATTAGGTAGCTTCCCTGCTGTGAGGAGATCTGGGCACCCCACAGCAAAGAGACATGGGAAGCAGCCATTGTGAGCAGTCACAAGCTCTCTTTACATACAGCAACTGAAATAACTTACTTACTGCTCAGGGCTGTCCCGCCCAGACCCGGCTAGCAATGATTGACGAATAGGAATGCCCACTGCGAATGCCTAGAAACTCTAAGGCGGCTCAGGGCTTAGGGCAGTTATGTTAATAAAATCAATAACAGACCACTGTTAGAATAACTTAAAGGCTATATTTTGCTTCAGATTACAAATTTGGTGAATTTTATTCCATGTGCATATACTGTAATATTTTAGGAGGTGCCTTTTAAAGATGAAAAGAGTAGAAAGTCTGGCTTCATGCAATTCCCAAGCGAAAGCTGAAATTTCCCAGCTTTTGAAGGTTTATTTCTCTTAGGCTTTCATTAAAATCTCTTACGCCTGTGATTCACTGAGCTGCATTTAGCAGGAAGTCTCCGAAGTCACATGCGCGCTGTGCCTGTGCTCTTACTTGCTCCTGTGCTCCAGGGACATTGCTTCTCACTTCTCACCATCCACAGAGAAGGAGTCGCTGACATACCCCAGAGTACAGGAGGGAGCCATCCACAGAGCATGCACAGGCACATCATTTTTAATGCTCTGTTTTTAGAAACACTTCACCAATTTTTAAAAAATAAACTTGACTGGATTCTTCCCCCTCAGTGAACAACTTTACCAACCCAACCAGGTCAGATTTGCAATTTCAGTGTTTTTTTTTTTTTTAACTTTTATTAATTACACTTTATTCCTTTTGTATCCCCCCATAAGCCCCTCTCTCCTCCCCTCCTGGTCCCACCCTCCCCCCTTTCTGCATGCATGCCCCTCCCCAAGTCCACTGATAGGGGAGGTCCCCCTCTCCTTCCTTCTGATCTTAGTCTATCAGTTCTCATCAGAAGTGGATGCATTGTCAGGGTTCTAGGTTATCTCCACGGATAGTCCTTGGTTGGAGTATGAGTCTCTGGGAAGTTCCCTGTGTTTAAATTATCTTGTTCTGTTGCTCTCCTTGTGGAGTTCCTGTCCTCTCCAGCTCTTACTATTTCCCACTTCTTACATAAAATTCCATTCACTCTGCCCGTCAGTTGGCCATCAGGCTCAGCATATGCTTTGACAGTCTGCATGGCAGAGGCTTTCAGAGGCCCTCTGTGGCAGGTTCCTAGGTTGTTTCCTGGTTTCTTCTGGCTTTCAGAGGCCCTCTGTAGCAGGTTCCTAGGTTGTTTCCTGTTTTCTTTTTCTTCTGATGTCCATCCTCTTTGACTTTCAGGATGGGGATTGAACATTTTAGTTAGGGTCCTCTCTTTTGCTTAGTTTGTTTAGATGTACAGATTTTAGTGGGTTTCTTCTATGTTGTATGTTTATATGAGTGAGTATATACCATGTGTGTCTTTTTGCTTCTGGGACAACTCACTCAGAATTTCAGTGTTTTCAAGCGAGGCAAACAGAAAAAAAAAAGTCAGAGTTCGTTTTCCTGTGTAAAAAGAAAAGAGACTGTTCATAATGAGGGCTTGGAGGGAGTCAGCAGACGTGTGGAGAATCATCTGAGGGGATAAAGTATGGGCCCCGACAGGTCAGGCTCATTCTGTCCCCATTGCTCTTTGAAAGTGGTAAGAATAGATATGAGTATCTGGCTTTGTCATCGCACTTGATCCACGAGATGGTTGACGTCTTAGATAGTGAAGAATTTAGTATTGGTTTTTATTACTTCCCCTTCTGTTGTGTTCTGTTCTTCTATTATTGGGATACAAATTAAAATGAACTCAGAATTGGATGGTAAGTGGCAAGAGGGGGCATGCATGCGAAGTTCCCTTTGTCACTTCCGGTTTCATGGATGAAGTGCAGAAAGAGTGCTAGGACTGAAACACTTTTGCCTTTAGTTGGGAATCCTAAAATGCATAAATATCTGGAAATCAAATTAATTCAAAGCCTTTGTAGTTACAGAAAGGGTTAACTGGTGCTTCCTCTTAAAGAGGTGGTAGTGGACAGACCAGCAAGGAAATATCAAGTGAAGTATAGCTATGTTTCCTTGTGGGATGTGCTGTATGTGAAGCATGTATTTGTTAGCGTATGCACGTGTATGTGTTTCCATGTAGGTTACAAGGGCAGGGGTTGCTATTAGATGCCTTTCCTACCTTGTTCTTCACCGTTGGTTTTTGAAAGAGTCAAATCAGTTCAGCTAGGATAGCTGGCCAGAGGGCTTCGGGGGTCTGCTTGTTTTCCCCTACTCAGCTCAGGAATGAAATGCACACATTGCTAAGGCTGGCTTCGTATGTGGGTTCTGAGGCTCTGAACTCAGGTCCTCGTGTTTTACAGAGCAGGCACTTTGTGGACTGAGCCATCACCCCAAACCCAAAGCTCTTCTTGTTAGCTGGAGAGGGCAGGCTGAGAGTGCCGTGTGAGAAGAGGCACAGAGGGACGAGCCTTGGCCGCTGCATTCTTCTCGGCTCCTACATGCTATAGTCTCTCGGGTGTCTCTCAGAGGAGCCACCCCTGTAAATCTTCAGCCTCTTGTGTCAGGTTAGGAACGCCCTCGGTGTTCCATGCAATGGCAAGAGCACAGGGCCCAGCACAGAAAGGGTTCACAGAAGGTTGTTGATGTAGCACAGGGATGGGAAATGCCTGTTTCCTCATCTGTGGCAATGAATGGGAAGTGTCTGCTCTCCTCATCTGCAGCAATAAATGGGAAATGTCTTTTTCCCTCATCTGTGACAGTGAATGGGAAATGTCTACTTCTGCATCTGAGATGGTGGGCAGAGAAAAGCCTTCCCAGGCTGCTGTTCCTCTCAGGGCTCAATTGTTCCAAAAGGACAAGAATCAATTCTGCCCCATTCTTTTCAGAAACCCAGTACTACAGTGATTAAGATACCAAGGGATCCTTTCCCTCAGTTAAGTCCTGCCTCAAAGCAGCACTGGAACATGTGAAGATGTCTGTGAAGATGGAATCTATCTGCTCTTCCCTGATTCCTACTTGAGAAGACTGCAGAACTTCAGGCTTCAGGCTAGGAATGACTGTATTCCAACCTTGCTTAAGAGGAAGGCAAGCATACGACTCCAGTAAACACACCACTTTCTCAATAACACACCTAGCATCCTCTGGCAACATGGACCTGGACCTAACAGTAGCCTTCACATATACCAGCTTTAAACAGTGAATTAAGTTACTTTCCTTTGATAAAGATCTGCTTGTATTCAAAAATGTTCTAGAACACATCCTGACGCCAAGAGAGACAGGCTGATCAAGTCAGGACTGGATTAGGGTACATGTCCTGAATGAAATTTCAGGGAGAATCTCATTTACAATCTTATGCCTATGCATAATTGGTTGTACATGATTAAATCAGATGCATCACAGAAAAGGACATTTGCAGTAGAGGACAGGTTATGTAACTCAAGCCTATCAACCAGAGAGCCACCCAGCAACCAGTTCCCTCTTCTCTTGGACCCCATAAAAGGACACCCCCAAACAATAACTGGGGCCTTTGTTCTTACACTCATGTTGTTTGCTGCCTCACCTGGCATCGTGTCCAAAACTTGTACTTTCTCTAGTAAAACTTCTTCTGTGTTTCTGGTTTTTCCACTTTGAACAAGGGGCTAAGAACCTGGAACAAGGCTGGGCAAGGTGGCTCACGACTTTAATCCCAGCACTCAGGAGGCAGACGCAGGTGGATCTCTGTGAATTTAAGGCCAGCGAAGGTCTACAAAGTGAATTCAGGACAGCCAGGACTGTTACACAGAGAAACCCTGTCTACAAACAAACAAACAAACAAACAAATGAACCAGGAACAACTGGTCTGCATAGTGATCGTCTACAAGACTTAGATGTGATAATTCACAATTATATAGCTGTTCCCTCCCTCCCTCCCTCCCTCCCCCCCCCCCCCCCCCCCCCCCCC